>NW_026020223.1:7500-80750 GCF_900185275.1 Solanum verrucosum
GGTACTTCGGCTCACTTGGATACCTAGAGCTTTTTCGAAGGATTTCTAGAAGTTCACTGTAAATTGTACACCTATCTGAAATAACGGAGAAAAAGGAATGCTATGTAGGCAAACTATCTCACGTATATAAAGTTTGGCATAATCTCTGCAACCTGAGTGGGTTTTGGACAAGTACTTTGGGAAGGCACTAGCTCCGCTGCTATCAAAACCCCTTTGGCCTTCTTTCGGGGTGGTGGACCTCTTGCCGGAACTTTGGGTCTAGCCATTAATGTCAAAGCACAGAAACAAAACACGTGCGGTTGCAGAAGGTTAATGACACTAAATTCTCAAAATGTTCGAGATAAACTCGCCGGCCGATTCTGTGAGTTGCTGAGTCCATTTGGCGAGTCGCCCAGTCCATTCGGCGAGTGACAAAGGTCTCAGCAAGTCACCGAACATTACAAAAATATTCCGTGCAAAAGGGCAAGACCAAAGTACAACCGGTGAGTCGCTCAAAAGGGGTCTCGACGAAGGTCACAGAAACATTTAGAAAAGTCATGGTTCAAAAAGTCGATGTTAGAGAAATTTGGTGAGTAATCGAGTCTACTCGGCCTGCAACAGAGCATCGCCAAAAGTTACAGTAAAAAGGGGCTTGAGTCAGGTAGCCAAGTTGCCTGATGTGTCAAATTCCCAACTCGAGTTCCAATTCCCAACTCGATTTCCAATTCGCAACTAACAGCCTATGACAAACAATTTTAAGCACAATTCCCAACAATTTTAGCCTACCCACAATGAATATCTAAGTCGAGGTACTGAGACTTCCCTCCAATTAATATAAATTTAACTAAACAATGATTTTGACGTCACCCAATCCATAATTGGGAAAATTCAAGCCATTTGGCCGAATTGGGGCTAATCAGACTTTACCCGTACACTACCCAACATGCACACCCACATATCAATCAATTCAAATGCGAAACTAGAAAAAATTAGGTTGATCGATTTATCTTTCTGGATAATTTTGTGAAGGATGATCGTTTTATCTTTCCAGCTGATTTTGTTATTCTTGATTGTGAGACTGATGCTGAAGTTCCCATTACTTTGGGTAGACCATTTTTAGAAACTGGAAGAGTGCTAGTGGATGTTGAAAGTGGGGAGTTGAAGTTCCGGGTAAATGAAGATGAGGTCACCTTCAATGTGTGCAAATCAATGATACAACTGAGTGATATTCATGTAATTTCAATGATTGATGTGATTGATGAAGCAATGGCTGCTCTATCGGGATTAGGTGAATACTTAAGAACCTCTTGAGACCGAAGTTCAAGGTTATAATGAAGTAGTAGCTGCTCTATCGGGATTAGGTGAATACTTAAGAAACCCATTGAAGCTAGACATTTATTTAAAGAAGCGAGAGAATCCTCCCGCCAAACCATCCACAGAAGAACCTCCTCAGCCTGAGTTGAAAGTGCTCCCCACTCATCTTCGATATGCATTCTTGGGGGCAAATAACACCTTGCCGTTCTGATTGCTGTTGACTTGCTTAAGGGGCAAATGAAATTGCTTCTTGAGGTGTTGAGAAGGTACATCAAAGCTATAGGGTGGACTATCGCTGATATTGTAGGTATTCCACCCAGCATTTGCACTCACTAGATTCAACTTGATAGTGAGTGCAAATCAGGTATATTTTGGTGGCTGTGGGTTATGTTTCATGGGTACTAGACAATTTTCCAATTCATATCTTAAGAATGTGGGGAGTCACCTCTTGTTCAACTTTGAGAAATAAGGGTAATCGCCTATATATTATACTCTAGGGAATATGGGTAATCGCCTCGTATCCATCTCTTTTAGAGGTCTTGGGTAATCGCCTCTAGCCTCATCAACTTCTTAGTCTTTAGCATTAGATTCATTTTTGGTGATAAATCCTTTCAACCTAGAATCATTCACCGTGAGAAAGCCTTTCACATTCATAACATAAGATATTCATGTGGGAACTATCTGTTCCACAACAATTACATCAATAAGCAACAATTGACAATCATAAGCTTTACTCTCAAAGTACTATATCTCATATCATTCTATATGCTTCACTCTCAATAAATTCAACATCATAATCATCTCAAAATCTTCAATCTCAAAGCAATACTAATCATGATTAATCATATAAGCTTTAATTCTAATGTATCTCATCAATCCTAGATTGGATGCATCTAAACCCACAAATTCTTCTTTTATGGCACAAAACCCATTTACATCAATTTGATCTTTCTAGACATGGGTACATGTAAATTCATCCTAAAACATGTAATCATATCAATTCAATCATAAACAATCATAATCCACTCAATTGGATCAACATTCATTAATACCCACAACATTGGAAGAAAACCCTACCTAAAGTTGGAGAATTTCATATTTGCAATTGGGGAATCTTAAAGACTCCATGGAAGAAAGAATTCCATGGATGAAAAGCCACCATACCTCTGATCTAAAGGCTTATCTTCAATGGAGGAATTGAAACTTGCTTTGAAACCCTAGGTTGAATCCTTCTTCTTCTTCAAGTTTCTAGAGAGGAAATATTTTGGGGAGGAGATTGATCTTCTTTTTGTGATTTTGGAAGAATGACTTAAGTTGGAGAGATTTGAGGGTAGAGTACTTATATCGGTCTTTAGATGAAAGGTAAAACGACGTAGTATAGAATTAAAATACTATGAAAAGACCCTAACTGAAAACCCACAAGTACTGCTCGCTGAAGATCACTTGACGACTCGGTAAATGGACCCTTTTCTCACCTAAATTTAAAGTGAGTTGGCTTAAAAGCAAGCCAATTAGGCGATGGGGAGGAAACGTCGCCGAATGGACCGGCAATCCCACCTTGGATCGCCTAAAGTTCTAGAACCTTGATACTGGAAATAGGCCAATAGGCGAGGGTGGTTCCACTTGGCGGATTGTCAAGTCACTCGGTGTTTACACCCCACTTCGCCGAGTTAGCTAAGGAAGGAAATGTTTTCCTTTCAAGGTTATGATGAAGTAGTAGCTGCTCTATCGGGATCAGGTGAATACTTAAGAAACCCATTGAAGCTAGACATTGATTTAAAGAACCGAGAGAATCCTCCCGCCAAACCATCCACAGAGAAACCTCTTAAGCTTGAGTTGAAAGTGCTCCCCACTGATCTTCGATATGCATTCTTGGGGGCAAATAGCACCTTGCCCGTTATCATTGTAGCTGACATTCTTGAAGGGCAAGTGAAATTGCTTCTTGAGGTGTTTAAAAGGTACATCAAAGCTATAGGGTGGACTATCGTTGATATTGTAGGTATTCCATCTGGCATTTGCCCTCACAAGATTCAACTTGATAGTGAGTGCAAACCAAGTGCCAAACATCGAAGAAGGTTGAACCCACTGATGCAAGAAGTGGTAAAAATGAGATAATCAAGTGGCTACACGTAGGTGTGGTTTACCCTATTGAGGATAGGAAATGGGTGAACCTGGTGCAATGTGTACCCAAGAAAGGAAGCACCACGGTAGTCCCAAATGAAAAAAAAGAGAACTTGATTCTATGAGACTGGTCATTGAACGGAGAGTATGCATGGACTATCGGAAGCTAAATTCATGGACTGAAAAAGAACATTTTCCCATGCCTTTTATGGATCAAATGTTTGATCGGCTTTCAGAGCGCAAATGGTATTATTTCTTGGATGGTTATTCGGGTATAACCAAAATCTCTGTTGCACCAAAAGATCAAGAGAAAACCACTTTCACTTGTCCCTATGGAACTTTCTCTTTCAAAGAGATGCCTTTCGGTTGTGTAATTCCCCGATGTTGTTTCAACGTTGCATGTTGTTTATTTTCGCTGACATGGTCTAAGATTCAATAGAAGTATTCATGGATGACTTCTCAGTTGTGGGCGATTCTTTTGAAACATGTTTGGCAAACCTTGGGTAGCCCTTCAAAGATGTGTGGAAAAAAAATTAGTCTTGAATTGGGAGAAATGTCACTTCATGGTTAGGGAAGGTATAGTTTTGGGTCATAAGGTTTCACAAAAGGGATTGGAGGTCGACAAGGCAATGATTGAGGTAATTTAGAAGCTACCACCACCAATCTCTGTAAAAGGTATTCACAGTTTCTTGGGGAGTGCTGGGTTCTATCGAAAAATCATTAAAGACTTCTCAAAATTTACACACCCCTTTTGCAAGATTTTGGAGAAGGAGGTTAAATTTATCTTTGATGATGCATGTATTACATCCCTTAAGTGTTTGAAATAGAGTTTGATCTCTACACTGGTGATTATTAGCCCAGATTGGATTAAATCATTTGAGGTATTGTGTGACGCAAATGGTACTATGTTAGGTGTTGTGTTAGGGTAAACACCCAACAAACTATTCCATCCAATTTACTACGCCAACAAAACATTGAATGGTGCTCAACGTAATTACACTGTTACTGAGCAAGAATTACTTGTGGTGGTATATGCATTTGAGAATTTCCGGCCACACTTTCTAGGCACTAAAGTGGTAGGTCACACTGATCATGCAGCTCTGCGGTACTTAATGGCAAAAAAAGATGCTAAACCAAGGTTAATAAGATAAGTGTATTTATTGCAAGAATTTGACTTTGAAGTCAAGGATAGAATAAGTTTTGAGAATCAGGTAGCCGATCACCTATCTAGGTTGGAGGGCAAGGAGAAAGACGAGCTTGAGTTAGAGATAAATGACTCATTCCTAAATGAACAGGTATTCGTGGCCACTTTTGAGCAAACCCTTTGGTATGTTGATTTTACTAACTATGTAGTGTGTGGATTAATGCCTGAAGACCTGAACTTCTATCAACAAAAACGGTCCTTGTTTGATGTCAAAACGTATTTCTGGGATGAACCATATCTATTTAGAGAATATGCAGACCATATTATTTGGCAATTTGTGCCGGAAGAGGAAGTCAGTGAAATTCTGTATGCTTGTCATGCTTCACCGGTTAGTGGTCATCATAGCGGTGTGCAAACGACCGCTAAAATTCTTCAAAGTGGCTACTATTGTCCATCCCTCTACAAAGATTCCCATGGATTTTTAAAGAGATGTATACAATGCCAAAAGCAATGAGGGGTATCCAGACGACATGAGTTACCTCTTAATCCTATTCTAGATGTTGAATTGTTCGATGTCTGGGGAACATATTTGATGGGTCTATTTGTGAGCTCGTTTGGAAATAAGTATATTTTGGTGGCTGTGGATTATGTTTCTAAATGGGTGGAAGCTGTAGCATTACCCAACAATGAAGGGAAGTGTGTAGTTCAATTCTTAAAGAGCTATATCTTTGCAAGATTTGGAACCAGACGTGCCATTATCAGTGATGGAGGCTCACATTCTTGCAACTGGCTGTTTGTATCATTATTGAGTAAATAAGTAGTAAGACATAAAGTGGTAATGCCATATTATCCACAAATGAGTGGCCAACTTAAGGTTTCAAATAGAGAGATTAAGAGTATATTGGCTAAAATCGTGAATGTAAACAAAACATACTACTCTCAAAAACTAGATGATGCCTTTTGGGCATATCACACTACTTACAAAACACCAATTGGTATGTCTCCATATCAGTTGGTTTTTGAGAAATCTTTTCACCTGCCGATTGAAGTTGAACACAAAGCACTTTGGGCATTAAAGGCATTAAATATGAATTGTAAATGTTTCAAAAGGGAGAGTCGATCAGCTGAATGAAATGGAAGAATTCAGATTGAGGGCATATGAAAGTTCAGCCCTCTCCAAGGAGAAAATGAATAAATGGCATGACTATAAGATGCTTAGGAGAGAATTTCAAGTTAGAGATTTTTTGTTGCTTTACGATTGTCGATTGAGACTCTTCCTGGGAAAGCTCAAGTCGAAGTGGTCCGGTCCATTTAAAGTGACATGAGTGTTTAAGAATGGGGATATTGAAGTTGAAGGTAAGGAGGGTCCATATTTCAAGGTGAATGGGAAACGTCTAAAGCTTTATTTTGGCAAGTGTCATGAGATTTTAGTTATTGAAGTGGTGTATTTTGAAGATGTTTGAGAGCATTTTCATGTCGTGCCATGATGTTCAATAAGGCACTTCTTGGGAGACAGCCCAATCTTTAGTTAATCCTTGAATAATGTGTGTTGTTTGTACATGTATAGGTGATTATGCGAGGGTATGGATATTTCGGCGACTCGCCAAATGGAACAGCGATCGAAACTTGGCTCATTTTCTTTGCTTCAAGAAGGGGGCTGCTGTTGACACCAAATTTTGTCCCTTCTTTCTTCTAATTTATTTCGTTGAGCTTCTAAATTGCTAATAAGTCGAATACTTTATAATTCACTATTTTTTTTTTATGATCTTTCTATTTTAAAATTATATTACTATTATTACTTAAATGTCGTCTTGTTTAAAATAGTATGTATTTTAAGTTTCTTACTTTCTAAACTTTTACGTAATATATATTATAGAAGCTCAAACGAGTTAATTAAAAAGAAAGAAAAGCCATGAATGTTGGGCCTAATTGAATCTCAAAATGGACCAAATATTCAGCCCCTTATTCAATGTTGAATCTGTCCAAAAATTAGGCCCAATTCGCTAGCCCATTTTGGAGCATATCAGAAATCTCCTAACCTATTCCTAATCTTTTCAGCCGCTGCACGTCGCTTTCTCCTCTCTTCCCTCTTCTAAGCAAAGTTCCAATGTAGTGCAGCCATGGACAGCTTTCATCCTTCCGTTTTGAGCTTAATTTTGTCCTTGTGGAGGCATCCAACGAAGACTTTCTTGTTTCATGCTTAAAAAATGCAGCAGCCTTTTTCAAATTTCAAACAAATTTCACTATTTCGGACGATTATATGCAGCAATATCTCTGCCATATTTGACCAATTTCAAAAGGATTCTTTCCCGCTCAAGCCTGCCTTAACCCTTGTATTCACTTATAAATACATCCTTATATTTTCACAAGAGGAGGAGTTTTTTTCCAGCCACCTCTTTCCCCTCCAACCTGGCTATTTTCTTACAACTTTAAGAAAAGAGGTTCTGATATCTCCTTGATTCTGTTGGACGACAACAGAGGTACTCCAAAGTGTTCCAGAATATAGATTCGAGGCTGATAACGCCCCTAGTTCACTGCACCACACAAGGTAAAATCAAATCCGTCTCACCTCTGGCATACTTAATTAAGCATCTGTGATTGGTTTAGGAAATAATGAGTTAGATATTTCTTATCTGTAGTTATATTACAATGTACTAATAGATTTTAGGTACTACTGTGATATAATAATCTTTCTTTAGATTGTTGAAAATCTGATCGTAATATATAAATGGAGTACAACTCTATGTTCTGCTAGATTTAAAATCTATCCCATACTAATACCTTGTCTAAAAATAATAAATTGACTACTTTTGGTTTAGAATTAGATATGCTAGCATATACAGAAATTGTATCTATTAACAAATGCTCAACTACTATCTTGAACTATGATTTGATATAGTAACAGTGAAACAATAATCCTAGTTGCTTTCTCTTTCTGTTGCATTATTTTTAGAGATATATTTATGGGAATAATTTATAACACGTTCCTAGAGACGATTAACAGAACTTTCGAACGACTATTATCCTCTTTTAGACACTATTCAAGAATTAGATTTCTCCTCTAACTCCTTTTTCCGTTTTCTTTGTTTGCATGAACACCGGAGTTGACGAGTCCTGCTTAAGACTCTATTTCGTTGCTAGACCTGTGACCGACATTTATTCTTCATTCCTTGCCATTTTGTTTCCCTCGCCCCCCCCCCCCCCTAAAAAACTGAACAGAAATCTGAACAGAGGAGGAGCGGGGAGAAATTTCGAGAATGCAAAGTTGTCCGTTATATTTTCTTTCGTGGTCACTCAAGGGTCGTCGAAAGTTGGCAAAATATTTCACTACTTTGATGCATTATGATGGTTTATCTATCTACATTTGCTTGCTTGTATGATTTAAAACTAAATTTTAATTATTTGCTAAATCCATTAGGACTTGCGATTAACACAAGAGTTTTATCCCTAATTATAACAGTAGCTATTTAGTCATTTATAATATGATACCCTTTTTAAGACTTCACTTTAATACTCTAATAATCACTTGATGTCCTTTTAAAAAAAATAAAATAATGTACTCAAGTTTTGTCAACATTTACGATATTTTTAAAAAACACCTTGGGTTAATAATGTTATTTTCATAATTTGAAATTACTATTTTTATTATGGTCATGACGAGTCTATACTCTAAGCCTTTTAGTTTCAAAGTTTCTAAAAATGAAGTTATAAATCTATGATTGTGAGTTAAAATGATTTTACTTTAGTATCTTTTATTTCTAACTTTCAAGTTTTCTTGGCAATAACTTTGTTTCCATGGATTGGACAAAATAAGGAATGATTTATTTTGACTTAAATTTGTCCATGTAAGCTAGTTTCGACATAAAATTTTATACATTTTCTTTTAAACTATTTTTTATCCAAACACTCTCTTATGCTAATATTCTATTTTTATACTTAGCCTAATTAATTAAGTTCGGCCGGTTAACCATTTTTAATGGATCTTAAAGGATGCCTAACCCCTTCCCTTTAGATTAGTTGAACCCTTACCTAGAATCTTATGTTTAGTAGACCTTAAAATGAAGTTTAATTTTAGACATGACTTTAATCAATTTAGGTGCCCTAATTCACTGTAATTAATTAGGTGGCGACTTCTTGACTTAGTTATTAACTTTGGAATCACCAAAATGTTGTACACTATTTTGACCCGGTTAAAATGGGGTACAACAGCTGTAGTTCTGGAAAATTTGGCGAAGCAATAAAGACAATAGGCGATGCGCAGATGTTGTTCGGCGAGCCCGACTGTCATTGCCCTTTGACTTACCCTGAAGGGCTGTTGTTCTGGAAAATTAGGCGACGAGCTAAGGACACTAGGCGATGCGCCGATGCTGTTCGGCAAGCCTGACTTTCACTGCCTTTTTGTCCCAACTGGGGAACAAGAATTCTGGATATTTCGCCTAACTCTATATGGTTAGGCGGTCAGCCGAATCATTCGGCGATTTCCACATTACTTCGCCAAATGGCCACCCAATGAAGAATCTTTCCTAACCCTGTTCTTTTCATTCAGTGCTATTGTATTTCTATAGTTATTTCATGTTTGTTCATTTCTCTTACATTGAGGACAATGTTGGATGTTCTCAGTAGGGTGGAACCTTGTTAGGAATACCACCTCTAGATGTGTTTGAATGAAGTTGTTCTTTTGAATTTTTGAGTGTTGGTTGTGGTCAATACCAATGATTTAAATAGTGCTCTTAATTGAACGACATGAATGTGCGGCTATGATGAGGAAAACTGAGTTACATAGACAATATGTGAACTTTTAGCATCTCGTCATGACTAGCCGATTGCCGATTAAGTCTCTTGTCATGAACATTGCACGCTAGCTAGAAAGTGTAGAGTCTTGTTTGATAATTGTATCAATGCCTTGTGTGGTAGGGTCGTCTTGAAAATCGTTCTTTATGACAACTAGAATTTACCGTGTTGGTCTGATTGATTGAGTGAAGCAATTAACTAAAATGATCATAGGCAAAAGTTTTGAAGAGTGAAGCAATTTGACAATATACCTCTTTGTGGCCAACCTTGTGAGAAATGTGAACCTTGCTTGGCACCTTTTGAGCCTGTCCTTTTCTTTGGAAGAAACTTGAACAACTTTGACCTCTTTATCCCATCATCCATAACCGTCATGAAGTATTGGTTCGTTTGAATAGCAAACTTAGGCCAACAACCTAAGTTGGGGGTGTGGTGAAAAAGAAGGAAAGTCAAGAAGTGTAAAAAAATTCCCTCTTTGATGGATTGTGTTGAAAAATATGGAACCCTACTAAAAAAAGCTGTGAAATATAGTGTGTGAAAATAGTAAAAGAAATGGGGTATCCCGTGATTTATGTTTTGTTAAATAATGGGGTGGATTATGAACATAATTAAATTTGAAAAGAGAAGGAGAAAAAATGATTTTCAGGCCATACTTCATAAAGGTAGAAGCCACTAAGCCTAAATGACCATACCTTTACACTAATCCCTATTACAAGCCTTAAAAAGACCTTTGTGATCTTGAGTGAGCTGAAATGATTGTTGATTGAAAAATAAGGGCAAGCCTATGGGTGGAGTCATGCATGTGTTCATCTTTTTGAGTGTGAGAGTCGTATGTGATTTCGGGACCTTAGATTTTTAAGAAATTTTGTATGAATATGTAATTATCGTTGTTGTGATGGCATTTGAATACCTTTGTTAAGCTTGAACTTGCATTTAAAGCAATCATTGTGAAGTTGAGTACACTTGATAATGGTGAGTCACAATTTGAAACTTTGAGTGCATAGTTGAACTGTGTATGTGTAGTTTGAACCTTTTGTGTGCATTTATGTTGAGTCTTAAGCAACACTATTTGTAGGCATCCTTATTGAACTGATTGATCTTGAGTTTTACTTGAGGACAAGAAAAAGTTTATGTTGGGGGTGTTGATGAGTCTGAGATTTCGACTCATTTAGGGCTTTGTTTTCATAGTTTAAGTATCCTCAATGCCGAATCTATGCTCCAAACTGATATTAATGTATTGATTTGTGGCTAAGAAAACAAAAGAGAAATGAAAGAGCAACAAAGCTGAAGATTGCCGACTTCACTCGGCGATCCCCCGAGTAGCCTCTTCACCTGTCTAAATTTACCGTCTGCCACGCTTGAGATGAGAGAAATTGGGCGAGGGATAAGCCCTATCGGCGAATTGCATATTGGATCAACGAAGAGAAGTTTGTTCGCAGAAAATTATAGAACATTCAATGAGGATGCAAGGAAATTGGCGATCCAAATGAGCCAAGGGCACATCCCGGAATCTATCAGAGAACCCGACATAGACTTCCTAAAGTCACAGTTCATATTAGATGAAAACTCAATTAAAGAAGGCGATGAACATGGGCAATTGGTGAGTCTCCGACCTGTCGGCGAAGCACGACTTAACCCGTCCATTTTCCCCTAAAGGCCAAATTTTGAAGTAGTATAAATTGAGTTTTTGCAAAGAAAGAATGTATTTAAACATTGGGAAAACTCATACTCAGACCGAAAACATTGTTCTTGTCTAGTTTTGAAGCATTTTCAAGTACATTTCCAATCGTGTAATGTAATTGAAGCTACATTGAATCATTTTAAGGGTTTGAAAATCAATACTGAGCCATGGAAAATGTATTAGGTATTGAATTCTTACTTTTTATGACGAATAGCTAAAACCCATATACTTGGGGGTGTGACTATGTGACTAATTGTTTGATTTAGCTGATGGGTGATAGGAATCATTGATCTTATTGCTATTTTGAAGTGGGTCTGATTTAAAACTGATGTTAAATTGATGAATTGGAATGTTTATTTCAATTTTACTTAGTGTTTTATGCTTGCTTGAGAGAGAGGTGTAAAACCAAGGTTATAAATTAGCATTTGTAGTTATTGGGTTGTTGTGGGTTCAACTTGAGTGAGTGAATCCTAAACTCAATTCTACCTATCTAGATCGAGAGAGTAGATAAAGTTAGGTTTTGGGATGTTTATAGTGTCAAGCTTGTTGAGGTTCGAGAGAACTCACCTGGTTCGTAATAGTTGTTCGAAAGAAAGCTATTACATCTAAGTCGAATCTACCCGCTAATATTTAGAAACCGTTAGTAATTGCCGAGCACCCATCTAGAGAAATAGATAGTTAGTTGGTCATGCCCCTGGGTATCTCTTAATTACTTGATTTCGCTTGTTGTTTGTTATTGCTTTAGTTGCTACTTGACAATCATTTCCCCCATCTTACATTTATGTCACACCTTCATTTTATTTAAGCGTTTTCGATAATTTCCATTCCTACAACCGGCTAAATCGCTCTTACAACTTCATAATTGAATTCAAACTTGTACTGCTCCCTGTGGGTTCGACCCCAACACACTTGTTGGGTTTTATTCTAGATTACGATCGTCTATACCTAGTACCGGATGTGGTGTAGTTGAGCGTTTATCACTTACTATGAAGGAACATGGGTAGTCGCCTCTAGTCCTTCTTTATCATTTGGAATCATGGGTAATCGCCTCTAGTCCAACATAATGTGACATGGGTATTCCCCTATTGTCTTTCTATAAGGATCATGTGTACTAGCCTCTTTTCCAATACATATCTTAAGAACATAGGGAGTCACCTCTTGTTCAAATTTGAGAAATAAGGGTAATTGCCTATATATTCTACTCTAGGGAATACGGGTAATCGCCTCATATCCATCTCTTTTAGAGGTCTTGGGTAATCGCCTCTAGCCTCATCAATTTCTTAGTCTTTAGCATTAGATTCATTTTTGGTGAGAAATCCTTTCAACCTAGAATCATTCACAATGAGAAAGACTTTCACATTCATAACATAAGCAATTCGTGTGGGAACTATCTGTTCCACAACAATTACATCAATGAGCAACAATTGACAATCATAAGCTTTACTCTCAAAGTACTATATCTCATATCATTCTATATGCTTCACTCTCAAGAAATTCAACATCATAATCATCTCATAAGCTTCAATCTCAAAGCAATCCTAATCAGGATTCATCATATAAGCTTCAATTGTATCTCATTTAGATTGAATGCATCTAAACCCACAAATTCTTCTTTTATGGAACAAAACCCATTACATCAATTTCATCTTTCTAGACATGGGTACATGTAAATTCATCCTAAAATATGTAATCCTATCAATTAAATCATAAACAATCATACTCCACTCAACTGGATCAACATTCATTAATACCCACAACATTGGAAGAAAATCCTATCTCAAATTGGAGAATTTCATATTTGCAATTGGGGAATCTTAGAGACTCCATGGAAGAAAGAATTCCATGGATGAAAAGCCACCATACCTCTGGTCCAAAGGCTTATCTTCAATGGAGGAATTGAAGCTTGCTTTGAAACCCTAGGTTGAATCCTTTATCTTCTTCTTCAAGTTTCTAGAGAGGAAATATTTTGTGGAGGAGATTGATCTTCTTTTTGTGATTTTGGAAGAATGACTTAAGTTGGGGAAATTTGAGGGTAGAGTACTTATATAGGTCTTTAGATGAAAGCTAAAATGACGCAGTATAGAATTAAAATAATATGAAAAGACTCAAAAGACCCTAATTGAAAACTCACAAGTACTGCTCACCGAGGCTCGCTTCAGATCACTTGGCGACTCGCTAAATGGACCCTTTTCTCGCCTAAATTTAAAGTGAGTTGGCTTAAAAGCAAGCCAATTAGGCGATGGGGAGGAAACGTTGGGCGACGCACCGAATGGAGCGGCAAGCCCAACTTGGATCGCCTAAAGTTCCAGAACCTTGACACTGGAAATAGGCCAATATGCGAGGGTGGTTCCACTTGGTGGATCGCCAAGTCACACGGCGTTTACACCCCACTTCGTCGAGTTAGCTATGGAAGGAAATGCTTTTCTTTCAATAAATCCAAGGTGTTACATTATCTCCCCCTTGGGGACATTCATCCTCAAATGGGATTCTAGATACCTTCTAAATGAAAGACTCGATACTACCAGCTCATCATGCATTCAACTAATCAAAATGCACACAACCAAAGAAGAACTTCATCTCCAAGCTAAACATACTCAATGCATCTCAAGGGAAGGTAGGAATTACATCTAGCAACCCAATATGCATTATATTTCAAAATTTACTCATGTTCAAGGGGGAACTACCTTCTCCAAACTAAAAGGTTGGTCAATACAATCTCATGGATCCTGTATGCAAATCGTTCTCGAAAAGCAGAGCTAAGGCATGTTCATCAATTCCTCTCATGAAGTCTATAAGCAACTCATACTCAATGCACTACAACATGAGGAAAATCAATAATATAAACTTATTTTTTTCTTTCAAAACATAAGTTTTCATGAACATGCATAACCTAAGGAAATCATGGAAACATCTAAAACACGCATGGCTTCAAACAAGGAGCAAACCATAAGGAATCCTTTACCTCAAACTAGAGTAGGAGTATAAAGAAAAAAATAAGTATATCTGGACATCAAATCGACCTCGGCCTCCCAAGTAGCACCCTCAACTAAATGATTCTTCCACAATACTTTCACGGAAGAAACTTCCTTGTTTCTCAACTTCTTAACTTGCCGGTCTAGGATCTCAATCAATACCTCTTCATACAAGAGACTTTCATCAACCCCCAAACCTTCTAGGGGAACTACGGATGTCGAATCTCCAACAAACTTTTTAAGTATAGAGACATGGAAATCCGAATGCACAGTTGCCAAATCATTAGTCAAATGAAGCTCATAAGCAACCTTACTAACACTTCTCAATATTTGATACGGGCCTACGTATCGGGAACTAAGCTTCCCTTTCTTCCCAAATCTCATCACACCCTTCATGAGTGAGATTTTCAAGTAGACCCAATCATTAACATCAAACTCAAGGTCTCTTTTTCTAACATCGGCCTAGGACGTTTTTTGACTTTAGCTAAGGAATAAAATGCTTTCCTTTCAATAAATACGAGATGTTACATTATCTCCCCCTTGGGGACATTCATCCTCAAATGGGATTTTAGATACCTTCTAAAGGAAAGACTCAATACTACCAGCTCATCATGCATTCAACTCATCAAAATGCACACAACCAAGGAAGAACTTCATCCCCAAGCTAAAAATACTCAATGTATCTCAAGGGAAGGTAGGAATTACATCTAGCAACCCAATATGCATTATATTTCAAAATTTACTCATGTTCAAGGGGGAACTACCTTCTCCAAACTAAAAGCTTGCTCAACACAATCTCATGTATCCTGTATGCAAATCGTTCTCGAAAACCAGAGCTAAAACATGTTCATCAATTCCTCTCATGAAGTCTATAGGCAACTCATACTCAATGCACTACAACATGAGGAAAATCAAGAATATAAACTTATTTTTTTCTTTCAAAACACAAGTTTTCATGAACATGCATAACATAAGGAAAACATGGAAACATCTAAAACACGCATTACTTCAAACAAGGAGCAAACCATGAGGAATCCATTACCTCAAACTAGAGTAGGAGTATAAAGAAAAAAATGAGTATATCGGGACATCAAATCGACCTCGGCCTCTCAAGTAGCACCCTCAACTAAATGATTCCTCCACAATACTTTCACGGAAGAAACTTCCTTGTTTCTCAACTTCTTAACTTGCCGGTCTAGGATCTCAATCAGTACCTCTTCATACAAGAAACTTTCATCAACCCCCAAACCTTCTAGGGGAACTACAGATGTCGAATCTCCAACAAACTTTTTAAGCAAAGAGACATCGAAATTCGAATGCACAGTTGCCAAATCATTAGTCAAATGAAGCTCATAAGCAACCTTACCAACACTTCTTAATATTTGATACAGACCTACGTATAGGGAACTAAGCTTCCCTTTCTTCCCAAATCTCATCATACCCTTCATGAGTGAGATTTTCAAGTAGACCCAATCATTAACATCAAACTCAAGGTCTCTTCTTCTAACATCGGCCTAGGAATTTTTTTGACTTTAGGTTGTTCTCAACCTCTCTCTAGTAAACCGACCTTTCTCCATAGCCTCATAAACTAATCTGGTTCGATATTGTTATCCGACGTCGGAGATTTTAAGTTGGAGATTTTGTGTTGCTTTACAATGTCCTACTCATGAAACTTGCCTGGATTTTTAAAATTTACTATGACAATGTACTACTCATGGGATTCCGAGTGATGTAATACCTAAATATTATTACAGGAGTTTGGACTCAGTGAACAAAAGAGTAGCTGACCAGTTGGCCCGATGAGGGATAATGTTACAATCATTTGAGGTAGCCTCGTCCCTCCTTGATGAAATGACAAAGATCAATCAAGCATGGTACACTCAAGAGGATTAAGTTTCTCCCTTAACTTCTAGGATGACAAAAGAGCAACTTGATAAGGAGTAAGAGAGGGATGAGAACGTTAGCAAAATGATGTCTCAATTGGTGTTGTTAAAAAAACAAGTGCTAAAAAAGATTGGTGAACCCAAAGAGGTTAGAAGAGTGTGTAGACTTGATGGGGGTTCTCGCCCAAGTAACTTAAAAGATGGTGGGAATCAAGGTTGGAACTCGTATGAGGAAGAAGAGCGGAGATGATACTATCAAGGTTGGACTGAGAAAAATGACCATTGGAAGAGAGAAGAGAGTCATGAAGAGTACCACACGCAATCAAGTGACAGCCAAGATCAAATGGTAGTTAGGGTAACCTACGAGTGGATGAATTGTTGTCACGTATCCAAGATAAGGTTGAAGGATCTGATGACATGCTCAAGGAAAGGAAAGTTGATTTCTCATCATTGAATAATAGAGACAACTCCCACGCGGATGCAATCATACAACTTGAGGGTCAACTGAGCCTACTTTCATAGTAATTAGAACCCAAGGTATGTGAACGGGGTGAAACTGAGGGTGCAACAACTTCAACGGGTGACTACGACAAAGATTTGACGGTTGTGACTCGAAGTGGAAAGATATCAGTTGCTAATGTGAAGGGCAATAACTGGAGGAACACTCTGAAGAAGAGAGAGATATTGATGAGAAAGAGAGTCCCGCTCAAGCACCGAAAAGTGATATTCTCAAAGTGAAGGAGGAAAGTCCTAAGCAAAGCCCCGCTGAAGAGTTGCAAAAAGCTGAAGAAAAGGCTACCTTAACTCCATAGATAGTGCAACCTCTTCCCAAGATAGCTCCTTCATTTCCTCAACGTCGCAAAAAGAAAAATGACGATGAAAAATTTAAGAAATTCATGTCCTTGTTTAAGATACTTTTTATAAATCTTCCTTTAGTGAAAGCAATATTGGAGATGCCGGGATATGTAGAATTCACGAAGGAGCTAGTCACTAAGAAGAAAAACATGGACTTCAAAAGAATTGAAGTTTCTCATCATTATTGTCACATTATGACTAGCGAGATGATTACAAAGAAAAAGGATTCGGGGGCATGCACTATACCTTGCACCATTGGTATGCTTCAATTCGCTAAAGCTTTATGTGATTTGGGGGCAAGTATAAATTTGATGCCCTATGCAATATTAAAATAGCTTAGGTTGGGTGAACCAAAATACACCACAATGCAGATTCTTATGGCGGACCGGTCAATCAAACACTTCGTTGGAATACTCTATGACATATTGGTGAATGTTGATCGACTTATCTTTCTGACTGATTTTGTTATTCTTGATTGTGAGATTGATGCTGAAGTTCCCATTAATTTGGGTGGACCAATTTTAGCAACCGAAAGAGCGTTAGTGGATATTGAAAGTGGGGAGTTGATGTTCCAGGTAAACGAAGATTAGGTCACCTTTAATGTGTGCGAATCAATGAAATATCCGAGTGATATACATGCAATTTCAACGATTGGTGTGATTGATGAAACAATGGCTAAAGTGAGCAAATTGATGTTTATGAGTGAACCTCTTGAGGCTATTCTTTTGAATTATGATGAGTCCGGAGTTCAAGGTTATGATGAACTGGTAGCTGCTCTATCGGGATTAGGTGAATACTTAAGAAACCCATTGAAGCTAGATATTGATTTAAAGAACCGAGAGAATCCTCCCGCCAAACCATCCACAGAGGAACCTCTTAAGCTTGAGTTGAAAGTGCTCCCAACTCATCTTCGATATGCATTCTTGGGGGCAAATAGCACCTTGCCCGATATCATTGTAGCTGACTTTCTTGAAGGGCGAGTGAAATTGCTTCTTGAGGTGTTTAAAAGGTACATAAAAGCTATAGGGTGGACTATCGCTAATATTGTAGGTATTCCATCTAGTATTTGCACTCACAAGATTCAACTTGATAGTGAGTGCAAACCAAGTGTCAAACATCAAAGAAGATTGAACCCACCGATGTAAGAATTGGTAAAAATAAGATAACAAGTGGCTACACATAGGTATGGTTTACCATATTGAGGATAGGAAATGGGTGAACCCGGTGTAATGTGTACCCAAGAAAGGAGGCACCACGATAGTCCCAAATGAAAAAAGGAGAACTTGTTTCTATGATACCGGTAACTGGACGAAGAGTATGCATGGACTGTCGGAAGCTAAATTCATGGACTGAAAAAGAACATTTTCCCATGCCTTTTACGGATCAAATGCTTGATCGGATTTCAGAGCGCAGATGGTATTGTTTCTGGGATGGTTATTCCGGGTATAACCAAAATCTCTATTGCACCAAAAGATCAAGAGAAAACCACTTTCACTTGTTCCTATGGAACTTTCGCTTTCAAAGGGATGCCTTTCGGGTTGTTTAATTCCCCGACGTCGTTTCAACGTTGCATGCTGTCTATTTTTGCTAACATGGTCTATGATTCAATGGAAGTACGGATGGATGACTTCTCAGTTGTGAGCAATTCTTTTGAAAGATGTTTGGCACACCTTGGGTAGCCCTTCAAAGAAGTGTGGAAAAAAATTTAGTCTTGAACTGGGAGAAATGTCACTTCATGGTTAGGGAAGGTATAGTTTTGGGTCATAAGGTTTCACAAAAGGTATTGGAGGTCAACAAGGCAACGATTGAGGTAATTGAGAAGCTACCAACACCAATCTCTGTAAAAGGTATTCACAGTTTCTTGGGGCGTGCCGGGTTCTTTCGGAAATTCATTAAAGATTTCTCAAAAATTCCACACCCATTGTGCAAGATTTTGGAGAAGGAGGTTAAATTTATCTTTGATGATGCATGCATGACATCCTTTAAGTGTTTGAAATAAAGTTTGATCTCTACACTGGTGATTATTAGCCCAGATTGGTTTGAGTCATTTGAGGTGATATGTGACGCAAATGGTACTGTGTTAGGTGTTGTGTTAGGGTAAACACACAACAAACTATTCCATCCAATTTACTATGCCAACAAAACATTGAATGGTGTCAACGTAACTATACTGTTACTAAGCAAGAATTACTTGTGGTGGTATATGCATTTGAGAATTTCCGACCATACTTTCTAGGCACTAAAGTGGTAGGTCATACTGATCATGCAGCTCTGCGGTAGTTAATGGCAAAAAAAGATGCTAAACCAAGGTCAATAAGATAAGTGTATTTATTGCAAGAATTTGACTTTGAAGTCAAGGATAGAAAAAGTATTGAGAATCAGGTAACCGATCACCTATCTAGGTTGGAGGGCAAGGAAAAAAGACGAGCTTGAGTTAGACATAAATGACTCATCCCTAAATGAGCAGGTATTCGTGGCCACTTTTAAGCAAACCCTTTGGTATGCTGATTTTACAAACTATATAGTGTGTGGACTAATGCCAGAAGACCTGAACTTCTATCAACAAAAACGGTCCTTGTTTGATGTCAAAACATATTTCTGGGATGAACCATATCTTTTCAGAGAATATGCAGACCATATTATTTGGCAATTCGTGCCGGAAGAGGAAGTCAGTGAAATTCTCTATGCTTGTCATGCTTCACCGGTTAGTAGTCATCATATCGATGTGCAAACGGCCGCTAAAATTCTTCAAAGTGGCTACTATTGGCCATCTCTCTACAAATATTCCCATGGATTTTTAAAGAGATGTATACAATGCCAAAAGCTATGAGGGGTATCCAGACGACATGAATTACCTCTTAATCCTATTCTAGGTGTTGAATTCTTTGATGTCTGGGGAATAGATTTGATAGGTCTATTTGTGAGCTCGTTTGGAAATAAGTATATTTTGGTGGCTGTGGATTATGTTTCTAAATGGGTGGAAGCTGTAGCATTACCCAACAATGAAGGGAAACGTGTAGTTCAATTCTTAAAGCGCTACATCTTTGCAAGATTTGGCACTCGACGTGCCATTATCAGTGATGGAGGCTCACATTCTTGCAACTGGCTGTTTGTATCATTATTGAGTAAATACGTAGTAAGACATAAAGTGGCAATGCCATATCATCCACAATTGAGTGGCCAAGTTGAGGTTTCGAATCGAGAGATTAAGAGTATATTGGCTAAAATCGTGAATGTAAACAAAACATACTAGTCTCAAAAACTAGATGATGCCCTTTGGGCGTATCACACTACTTACAAAACACCAATTGGTATGTCTCCATATCAGTATGTATTTGGGAAATCTTTACACCTGTCAATTAAACTTGAACACAAAGTACTTTGGGCATTAAAGGCATTAAATATGAATGGGGTAAATGTTTCGAAAGGGAGAGTCGATCAGCTGAATGAAATGGAAGAACTCAGATTTAGGGAATATGAAAGTTCTACCCTCACCAAGGAGAAAATGAATAAATGGCATGACTATAAGATGCTTAGGAGAGAATTTCAAGTTAGAGATTTTGTGTTGCTTTACAATTGTCGATTGAGACTCTTCTCGGGAAAGCTCAAGTCGAAGTGGTTCGGTCCATTTAAAGTGGCATGAGTGTTTACGAATGGGGATATTGAAGTTGAAGGTAAGGAGGGTCCATATTTCAAGGTGAATGGGAAACGTCTAAAGCTTTATTTTGGCAAGTGTCATGAGATTTTTGTTATTGAAGTGATGTATTTTGAAGATGTTTGAGAGCATTTCCATGTCGTGCCACGATGTTCAATAAGGCACTTCTTGGGAGACAACCCAAGCTTTAGTTGTTCCGTGAATAATGTGAGTTGTTTGTACATGTATAGGTGATTATGCGAGGGTATGGATATTTCGACGACCCACCAAATGGAACGACTATCGCAACTTGGCTCATTTTCTTTGATTCAAGAAGGGGGCAGCAGTTCTGGAAAAATTGGCGAAGCAATAAAGACACTAGGCGATGCATAGGGGCTGTTCGGCGAGCCCGACTTTCATTACCCTCTGACTTACCTGAAGAGCTGTTGTTCTGGAAAATTAGTCGACGAGCTAAGGACACTAGGCGATGCGCCGATGCTGTTCGGCAAGCCTGACTTTCACTTCATTTTTGTCCCAACTGGGAACAAGTATTCTGGATATTTCGGCTTACTCTATATGGTTAGGCGATCCGCCGAATCATTCGGCGATTTCCACATTACTTCGCCAAATGGCCACCCAGTTAAGAATCTTCCTAACCCTGTTCTTTTCATTCAGTGCTATTGTATTTCTATCATTATTTCATGTTTGTTCATATCTCTTACATTGAGGACAATGTTGGATGTTCTCAGTGGGGTGGAACCTTGTTAGGAATACCACATCTAGATGTGTTTGAATGAAGATGTTTTCTTGAATTTTTGAGTGTCGGTTGTGGTCAATACCGATGATTTAAATAGTGCTCTTAATTTAACGACATGAATGTGCGGCTATGATAAGGCAAACTGATTTACGTAGACAATATGTGAACTTTTAGCATCTCGTTGTGACTAGCCGATTGTCGATTGCCGATTAAGTCTCTTGTGATGAACATTGCACGCTAGCTAGAAAGTGTGGAGTCTCGTTTGATAATTGTATCAATGCTTTGTGTGGTGAGGTTGTCTTGAACATCGTTCTTTATGACAACTAGAGTTTACAGTGTTGGTCCGATTGATTGAATGAAGCAATTAATTAAAATGATTTTAGGCAAAAGTTTTGAAGAGTGAACCAATTTGATAATAAACCTCTTTGTGGACAACCTTGTGAGAAGTGTGAACCTTGCTTGGCACCTTTTGAACCTATCCTTTTCTTTGGAAGAAACTTGAACAACGTTGACCTCTTTATCCTATCATCCATAACCATCATGAAGTATTGGTTCATTTGAATAGCCAACTTAGGCCAAAAGCCTAAGTTGGGGGTGTGGTGAAAAAGAAGGAAAGTCAAAAAGTGTAAAAAAATTCCCTCTTTGATGGATTTTGTTGAAAAATATGGAACCCTACTAAAAAAAGCTGGGAAATATTGTGTGTGAAAACAGTAAAAGAAATGGGGTATCCGGTGATTTATGTTTTGTTAAATTATGGGGTGGATTATGAACATATTTGAATTTGAAAAGAGAAGGAGAAAAAATGATTTTCAGGGCCATACTTTATAAAGGTAGAAGCCACTAAGCCTAAATGACCATACTTTTATACTCATCCCCATTACAAGCCTTAAAATGACCTTTGTGATCTTAAGTGAGCTGAAAGGATTGTTGATTGAAAAATAAGGGCAAGCCTATAGGTGGAGTCATGCATGTGTTCATCTTTTTGAGTGTGAGAGTTGTATGTGATTTCGGGACCTTAAATTTTTAAGAAATTTTGTGTGAATATGGAATTATCGTTGTTGTGATGGCATTTGAATACCTTTGTTGAGCTTGAACTTGCATTTGAAGCAAGCATTGTTAACTTAAGTACACTCGATAATGGTGAGTCACAATTTGAAACTTTGAGTGCATAGTTGAACTGTGTATGTGTAGTTTGAACCTTTTGTGTGCATTTATGTTGAGTCTTAAGCAACACTATTTGTAGGCATCCTTATTGAACTGATTGATCTTAAGTTTTACTTGAGGACAAGAAAAAGTTTATGTTGGGGGTGTTGATGAATCTGAGATTTCGACTCATTTAGGGCTTTGTTTTCATAGTTTAAGTATCCTCAATGCCGAATCTATGCTCCAAACTGATATTAATGTATTGATTTGTGGCTAAGAAAACAAAAGAGAAAAGAAAGAGCAACAAAGCTAATGATCGCCGACTTCACTCGGCGATCCGCCGAGTAGCCTCTTTACCTATCTAAATTTACAGTCTGCCATGCTTGAGATGAGAGATATTGGGAGAGGGATAAGC
The DNA here is from genome assembly GCF_900185275.1 of Solanum verrucosum. NCBI lineage: Eukaryota > Viridiplantae > Streptophyta > Magnoliopsida > Solanales > Solanaceae > Solanum > Solanum verrucosum. The sequence goes on from NW_026020223.1 coordinate 30,187, forward strand.
CCTATCGGTGAATCACCAATTGGATTAGCGAAGAGAAGTTTCTCCGCCGAAAATTATAGAACATTCAATGAGGATGCAAGGAAATTGGCCATCCAAAAGAGCAATGGGGCACATCCCAGAATCTATCTGCGACCCCTACATAGACCTCCTAAAGTCACAACTCATATTCGATGAAAACTCAAGAAAATAAGGCTATGAACATGGGCAATTGGTGAGTCGCTGACCTGTCGGTGAAGCACGACTTACCCCGTCGATTTTCCCCAAAAGGCCAAATTTTGAAGAAGTATAAATTGATTTTTTGCAAAGAAAGAAGGTATCTAAACATTGGGAAAACTCATACTCAGAACGAAAATATTGTTGTCTAGTTTTGAAGCATTTTTCAAGTATATTTCGAATCGTGTTTTGTAATTGAAGCAACATTGAATCATTTTAAGGGTTTGGAAATTAATACCCACCCATGGAAATTATATTAGATATTGAATTCTTACTTTTTATGACGAATAGCTAAAACCCCTATACTTGGGGTGTGACTATGTGACTAATTGTCTGATTTAGTTGATGGGTGCTAGGAATTATTGATCTTATTGCTATTTTGAAGTGGGTCTTATTTATAGCTGGTGTTAAATGGATGAATTGGAATGTTTATTTCAATTTTACTTAGTGTTTTATGCTTGCTTGAGAGAAAGGTGTAAAACCAAGGTTATAAATTAGCATTTGTAGTTATTGGGTTGTTATGGGTTCAACTTGAGAGAGTGAATCTTAAACTCAACTCTACCTATCTAGATCGAGAGAGTAGATAAAGTGAGGTTTTGGGATGTTTATAGTGTCAAGCTTGTTGAGGTTTGAGAGAACTCACCTGGTTCGTAATAGTTGTTCGAGAGAAAGCTATTACATCTAAGTCGAACCTACCCGCTAAGATTTAGAAACCATTAGTAATTGTCGAACACCCATTTAGAGAAATAGATAGTTAGTTGGTCATGCCCCTGGATATCTCTTAATTACTTGATTCCCCTTGTTGTTTATTATTGCTTTAGTTGCTACTTGACAATCATTTTCCCCATCTTACATTTATGTCACCCCTTCGTTTTATTTAAGCGTTTCCAATAATTTCCATTCCTACAACTGGTTAAATCGCTCTTACAACTTCATAAGTGAATTCAAACTTGTACCGCTCCTTGTGGGTTCGACCCCAACATACTTGTTGGGTTTTATTCTAGATTACGATCATCTACACGTAGTACCAGATGTAGTGTAGTTTAGCGTTTATCACTTACTATGAAGGAACATGGGTAGTCGCCTCTAGTCCTTCTTTATCATTTGGAATCATGGGTATTCGCCTCTAGTCCAACATCATGTGACATGGGTATTCCCCTCTTGTCTTTTTATAAGGATCATGGGTACTAGCCTCTTTTCCAATTCATATCTTAAGAACGTGGGGAGTCATCTCTTGTTCAACTTTGAGAAATAAGGGTAATCGCCTATATATTCTACTCTAGGGAATATGGGTAATCACCTCATATCCATCTCTTTTAGAGGTCTTGGGAAATCGCCAATAGCCTCATCAATTTCTTAGTCTTTAGCATTAGATTCATTTTTAGTGAGAAATCCTTTCAACCTAGAATCATTCACTGTGAGAAAGCCTTTCACATTCATAACATAACCAATTCATGTGGGAACTATCTCTTCCACAACAATTACATCAATAAGCAACAATTGACAATCATAAGCTTTACTCTCAAAGTACTATATCTCATATTATTTTATATGCTTCACTCTCAAGAAATTCAACATCATAATCATATCATAAGCTTCAATCTCAAAGCAATCCTAATCATGATTCATCATATAAGCTTCAATTCTACTGTATCTCATCAATCCTAGATTGAATGAATCTAAACCCACAAATTCTTCTTTTATGGCACAAAACTCATTTACATCAATTTCATCTTTCTAGACATGGGTTAGGCATGGGTACATGTAAATGCATCCTAAAACATGTAATCCTATCAATTCAATCATAAACAATCATAATCCACTCAATTGGATCAACATTCATTAATACCTACAACATTGGAAGGAAACCCTAACTCAAATTGGAGAATTTCATATTTGCAATTGGGGAATCTTAGAGACTCCATGGAAGAAATAATTCCATGGATGAAAAGTCACCATACCTCTGGTCCAAAGGCTTATCTTCAATGGAGGAATTGAAACTTGCTTTGAAACCCTAGGTTGAATCCTTCTTCTTCTTCTTCAAGTTTCTAGAGAGGAAATATTTTGGGGAGGAGATTGATCTTCTTTTTTTGATTTTGGAAGAATGACTTAAGTTGGGGAGATTTGAGGGTAGAGTACTTGTATAGGTCTTTAGATGAAGGGTAAAATGACGTAGTATAGAATTAAAATAAAATGAAAAGACTCAAAAGACCCTAACTGAAAACCCACAAGTACTGCTCGCTAAGGCTCGTTGAAGATCACTTGGTGACTCGCTAAATGGACCCTTTTCTCGCCTAAATTTAAAGTGAGTTGGCTTAAAAGCAAGCCAATTAGGCGATGGGGAGGAAACCTTGGGCGACGCGCCTAATGGAGCGGCAAGCCCAACTTGGATCGCCTAAAGTTCCAAAACCTTGACACTGGAAATAGGCCAATAGGCGAGGGTGGTTCCACTTGGCGGATCGCCAAGTCACTCGCGGTTTACACCCCACTTCGCCGAGTTAGCTAAGGAAGGAAATGTTTTCCTTTCAATAAATCCGAGGTGTTACATTATCTCCCCCTTGGGGACATTCTTCCTCAAATGGCATTCTAGATACCTTTTAAAGGAAAGACTCGATACTACCAGCTCATCATGCATTCAACTCATCAAAATGCACACAACCAAGGAAGAACTTCATCCCCAAGCTAAACATACTCAATGCATCTCAAGGGAAGGTAGGAATTACATCTGGCAACCCAATATGCATTAAATTTCAAAATTTACTCATGTTCAAGGAGGAACTACCTTCTCCAAACTAAAAGCTTGCTCAACACAATCTAGGGGTGTGCACTATTCGGATTAAACCGAATAACCAAACCAAATCAAACCAAATTTTTATTTGGATTGGTTTTTTGGTTTTTCGGATTGGTTTTGGATTAATAAATTACTTTGTTTGATTTTTTTGTTTGGTTTCGGGTTTTAAAAAATAAAAAAAACCAAAAAAACCCAATTTATATATATATATATATATATAATGTTTAGGTTTAGAATTAAGTTGGAGTTAACCACTTTTGTCCCTTGTTGGTTATTGTCTTTCATGATGATTACGTTTATATTTTATGTTTGAATTACATCTATAATATGTATACTTATAAGTATTGTGTTTTAAGTTTTACTTATGATTTATATTAGAAAGTATATTTAAGGGATTAAATATTATTACTTTAGTTATGTTATTAATTATTGACATAACCAAATAACCAAACCGAAAAAGCCGAACCAAAGGGAAAACCAAACCAAACCAAATTTATTTTGGATCAGATTGGGTTACACTTTTACAAACCAAAAACCAAAAAATCCAAACCGAATAGTGCAAAACCAAATCGAAAAATCGAATGCACACCCCTAGGGGCATTTACGTAATATTCAGCCTTTTTCAGGTAGTTACCAAAGGAAGTAAAGTTTTGTTTTGTTATTCGTCACAATATTCTAAGGTCATTGGTGCAAGTCAAAATATTTTTGAGGTGATTTTTGTATTATTTATGTGTGTTTCTTGATTTTTCGGCCATTTGGGGAATTTACGAAATATACGACCATTTTTGAGCAGTTAAGAAAAGAAGTAAAGTTTTGTTCTTTTATTCATCAAGATATCTAAGGTCATTGGTGCAAGTCGAAATTTCTTTGAGGCGTTTTTTGTATTATTTATGTGTGTTTCTTGATTTTTCGACCATTTTGGGGCATTTACGTAATATTCGTCCATTTTTGGGCAGTTACGAAAAGAAGTAAAGTTTTGTTCTATTATTCGTCACAATATTCTAAGGTCATTGGTGCAGTTCAAAAAAATTTGATCCATTTGTTATACATTTATGTGTGTTTCTTGATTTCAGCCATTTCGGGGAATTTAAGTACTATTCGGCCATTTTCAGGCAGTTACGAAAAGAAGTAAGGTTTTGTTTTGTTATTCGTCATGATATTCTAAGGTCATTGGTGCAAGTCAAAAAAAATTTGAGGCATTTTTTGTATTGTTTATGTTTGTTTCTTGATTTTTCAGCCATTTTGGGCATTTACGTAATATTCAGCCATTTTTAGACATTTACGAAAAGAAGAAAAGTTTTGTTCTGTTATTCGTCACTATATTCTAAGGTCATTGATGCAAGTCAAAAAAATTTTGAGACATTTTTTGTATTATTATGAGTGTTTTCTTGATTTTTCGGGCATTTTCGGGCAGTTAAGAAAAGAATTAAAGTTTTTTTTTGTTATTTATCATGATATTCTACGGTTATTGGTTCAAGTCGAAATTTTTTGAGGCGTTTTTTTGTATGGTTTATGTGTATTTTTTTATTTTTCGGCCATTTAGTGGAATTTACGTAATATTTGGCCATTTTTGGGCAGTTACAAAAATAAGTAAAGTTCTTTTATGTTATTCGTCACGATATTCTAATGTCATTGCTGTAAGTCAAAAAAAAATTGATGCGATTTTTATATTGTTTGTGTTTCTTGATTTTTTGGCCATTTTGGGGCATTTACGTAATATTCAACAATTTTAGGGCAGTTACGAAAACAAGTTAAATTTTGTTATGTTATTTGTCACTATATTTTAAGTTAATTGGTGCAGGTAGAAATATTTTTGAGGTATTTTTTGTATTGTTTATGTGTGTTTCTTAATTTTTTGGCCATTTTGAATATTTACCTAATATTCGGCAATTTTCAGCCAGTTACGAAAAGAAATCAAGTTAGGTTATGTTATTCGTTACAATATTCTAAGGTCATTGGTACAAGTCAAAAAAAATTGAGGCGTTTTTTGTATTGTTTGTGTGTTTCTTGATTTTTTGACCATTTCGATGCATTTACGTAATATTCGGCTACTCTCGGGCAGTTACAAAAATAAGTAAGGCTTTATTTTGTTATGTGTCACGATATTCTAAGGTCATTGGTGCAAGTGAAAATTTTTCGAGGCATTTTTTGTATTGTTTGTGTCTATTTCTTGATTTTTCAACAATTTCGGGGAATTTACGTAATATTCGACCATTTTCGGGCAGTTACGAAGAGAAGTAATGCTTTCTTTTATTATTCGTCACAATATTCTAAGTTCATTAGTGCAAGTCAAAATATTTTTTAGGCGTTTTTTGTATAGTTTATGTGTGTTTCTTGATTTTTCGACAATCTTGGGGAATTTTCGTAATATTCGGCCATTACCGGGTAGTTACGAAAAGAAGTAAAGTTTTGTTCTGTCATTTGTCACGATATTCTAAGGTCATTGGTGCAAGTCGAAATTTTTTTGAGGCATTTTTTAGATTGTTTATGTGTGTTTCTTGATTTTTCGACCATTTTGGGCATTTACGTATTACTCAGCTATTTTCGAGCAGTTACGAAAAGAAGTTAGGTTTTGTTCTTTTTTCGTCACGATATTCTAAGGTCGTTGGTGCAAGTCAAATTTTCTTTGAAGCATTTTTTGTATTATTTATGTGTGTTTCTTGATCTTTCGGCCATTTTTGGGCATTTATGTAGTATTCGGCCATTTCCGGGGAATTACAAAAAAAGTAAAGTTTTGTTGTTTTATTCGTTACGATATTTTGTGGTCATTGGTGCAAGTCAAAAAATAATTGAGGCGTTTTTTGTATCACGATGTGTGTTTTTTTATTTTTGGGCCATTTTGGGGAATTTACATAATATTCGATTATTTTTGGGTAGTTACGGTAAGAAATAAAATTTTGTTCTGTTATTCGTCACGATTTTTTCAGGTCATTGGTGCAAGTGAAAAAAATTTTGAGGTGTTTTTTTTGTATTATTATGTGTGTTTCTTAATATTTAGGCTATTTTGGGTAATTTACGTAATATTCGGCCATTTTCGGGCAGTTACTAAAAGAAACAAGGTTTTGTTCTGTTATTTGTCATGATATTCTAGGGTAATTGGTGCAAGTCGAAATTTTTTTGAGGCGTTTTTTGTATTGTTTGTGTGTTTCTTGATTTTTCGGCCATTTTGGATAGTTACGAAAAGAAGTTAGGTTTTGTTCTGTTATTCGCCACGATATTCTACGATCATTGATGCAAGTCAATTTTTTTTGAGGCGTTTATTGTTTTGCTATGTGTGTTTCTTGATTTTTCAGTCATTTTAGGGAATTTACGTAATATTCAGTTAATTTTGGGCAGTTACGAAAACATGTAAAGTTTTATTCTGTTATTCATCATGATATTTTAAGGTCATTGGCGCAAGTAAAAAAAAATTGAGGCATTTTTTGTATTGTTTTTGTGTGTTTCTTGATTTTTTGGCCATTTGGGGGCATTTACATAATATTCAACCATTTTTGGGCAGTTACGAAAAGAAATAAAGTATATTCAGTTATTCGTCACGATATTCTAAGGTCATTGGTACAAGTCAAAAAATTTGAGGCACTTTTTGTATTGTTTATATGTGTTTCTTGATTTTTTGGCCATTTCTGGGCATTTATGTAATATTTGGCCATTTTCGAGCAGTTAAAAAAGAAGTAAAGTTTTGTTCTGTTATTCGTCATGATATTCTAAGTTCATTGGTGCAAGTCGAAATTCTTTTGAGGCGCTTTTTGTATTTTTTATGCGTGTTTCTTGATTTTTCGGCCAATTTGGGGGATACACGTTATATTTGGCCAATTCCAGGGGAGTTACGAAAAGAAGTAAATTTTGTTCTGTTATTCGTCACGATATTCTAACGTCATTGGTGCAAATCAAATTTTTTTGAGGCGCTTCTTGTATTTGTTTATGTGTGTTTCTAGATTTTTTGTCTTTTTTGGGAAATTTACGTAACATTCGGCCATTTTCAGGAAGTTACGAAATGTAGTAAAGTTTTATTATGTTATTCTTCACGATATTCTAAGGTCATTGGAGCAAGTAAAAAAAAAATTGAAGCGTTTTTTGTGTTGTTTATGTATGTTTCTTGATTTTTCGATCATTTTGGGCATTTACGTAATATTCAGCCATTTTCGGGCAGTTATGAGAAGAAGTAAAGTTTTGTTCAGTTATTCGTCAGGATATTCTAAGGTTATTGCTGTAAGTTGAAATTCTTTTGAGGCAATTTTTGTATTGTTTATGTGTGTTTCTTGATTTTTCGGCTATTTTGGGGCTTTTACGTAATATTTGGCAATTTTCGAACAATTATGAAAAGAAGTAAAGTTTTGTTCTCTTATTCGCCACGATATTCTAAGGTCATTGGTGCAAGTCTAAATTTTTTTGAGGCACTTTTTGTATTATTTAAGTGTGTTTCTTGATTTTTCAGCCATTTTGGGGCATTTACGTAATATTCGGCCATTTTCGGGTAGTTAAGAAAAGAAGTAAAGTTTTGTTCTGTTATTCGTCACGATATTCTAAGGTCATTAGTGCAAGTCAAAAAAAAATTGAGGCATTTTTTGTATTGTTTATGTGTGTTTCTTAATTTTTCTGCCATTTTGGGGCATTTACGTAATATTCGGCCATTTTCGGGAAAATACGTAAAGAAGTAAAGTTTTGTTCCGTTATTCTTCACGATGTTTTAAGGTCATTAGTGCAAGTCGAATTTTTTCCGTGATCCTACCCAGTGTACTCCTCTTTTTCCAAGTATGGTCCACGAAGGGTTTCATGATCCATAGTTGATCCCACGGTCCGTGAAGCCTATTGTGGACTTACACTTGGCCCATTTGTAGTGCTCATATCTTTCCAACAACAATCGATGCCCAATTTCACCCCATCACAAGGTTACAAGATCTATTAGCATATGAGACCAACCATTCTACTACATTTATCACTCGCCATGTAAATCAAACACAATCTAAATCACGCTATGATCATAATCACATGCCTATGAGATTAATCATGCAACTTCAACAATTTTTCCCTAATTTATCGGCACGACATTCATTCATATACCATGTATACTGACAACTAGGACTCAAACATACTCTCGTATCATTATTTACAGTATTTATGCAAGAATTCATCACACCCATACATGAACACTTAGTTCCACATAACTTTCACAGACCCATATATGAAAAACACTAATTTCAACTGACCCACACCCATTAGGTATCATCAATGATCATTCAATAAAAATAATGCTCAAATTCGACACAATTATAGTAGTTCTAACTTGTTTATTGATAAGTTCATGCTTATAACAAGTTAATAGTAAACTTACTTTGAATAGGGTCACAATTTTCGCCCACAAAGAAAGATATTGAACTCTGACTTCAAATTGTTGACAGACAAGAACTAGGGTTTCGATTCTCTGATAGATTTAGACTTTATGGAAGGTGGAAACCCTTGTTATCTCTTTAGGAACCGTTATAGATGAGAGTAAAGAGGAAAAAAACACTAACCTTTGGCGCTTTATGAACAACTTACTTGAAGTTGCACGTGAAGAGCACCACGGTCCGTACAGACGTCCGTGGACACATCTTGGTTAGGGACAACTTACTTGAGGTTTATGAGAGGCTAGAAAGTTCGTACAAAGTTTGACGGAACCTGAACGAAGTGAACCCACTTATGGAAATTTCTAGTAGCCTTCTTTGGCTGCTGTTGAGGATGGGCCCTGAAGTTGCCCATGAAGGGTACCACGGCCCGTGGGACTGCTCGTGAAGAGTGGTCTGCACTCAAATCTGCAATTCTCAGTCCAAATCCTTCTTGCACACCTCAACACAGTGACTCTATAAACGCAAAGAAAAATAAGAGAAAGGAAACTACCTATTACAAATAAAATCTTGGGTTGCCTCCCAAGCAGCACACAATTTAACGTCGCGGCGCGACACAAGTTAATTGATTACTCACACTTCATCAAGTTTACATTCCTCCACTATCTTCACTTCTTCTGGAACACCCAAGTATGCCTTGATTCGCTGACCATTGGCCTTGAACCTCTCACCCTTGTCACTCTCAAGCTCAATAGCACTCGACTGGAACACCTGAGTTACTCTAAAAGGTCCAGACCATTTGGATCTCAACTTCCTCGGAAATAGATGAAGTCTAGAATTGAAAAGTAACATCAAGTCATTAGGAATGAAGGTTCTCTTCTCAATATGCTTATCATGCTACAACTTTATCCTCTCATTGTATTGTGAAAACCTCTTATATGCTCTTAAACAGAACTCATTCATCTCATTGATCTGATCCAATCTCAGGTTTGCCGTTTCACTCCAACTAATATTCAACTTCTTCAAACCCTAGAGTGCCTTATGCCCAAGCTCAACTGGCAAATGACATGCCTTTCCAAATACCAATTGATATGGAGACATACCAATAGGCGTCTTGAAAGCTGTCTGATATGCCTATAGAGCATCATCCAACTGTCATGCCCAATCTGTCTTGTTGGCATTTAGTGTTTTTGCCAGAATCACCTTTATTTCTCTATTGGACACCTCCACTTGGCCACTGGTTTGTGGGTGATATGGTGTTGCCACCTTGTGCTATTTAACCCCATATTTGGCCAGAAGCGCACTGAATACCTTGTTGCAAAAATGAGAACCGTCATCACTGATAATAGCTCTGGGTGTGCCAAACCTTGAGAAAATATTCTTCTTCAGAAAGCCAGCAACATTGTTGGCATCATTCTCAGGAAAAACAACTGCCTCAACCCATTTGGACACATAGTCCAATGCCACCAATATATACTTTTGCCCATAGGAGCCCACAAATGGGCCCATGAAATCAACTCCCCACACATCAAATAGCTCCACCTCCAGAATAGGTGTCATGGATAACTCGTGGCGCTGAGAGATGGCTTCTTGCCGCTGGCACACATCACAACATCTTATTATGTCCATCGCATCTTGATGAATTGTGGGCCAGTAGTACCCACACTGAAGTACCTTTTGGGCTGTCCGAGCACCTCCATGATGGCCACCTACTGGAGAGGAGTGATAGGCCTCTAGAATGTGCAACATCTCAGCTTCAAGGATGCATCGCCTGATGATATTATCAGTACACACCCTGTACAAATAAGGTTCATCCAAAAAATACTTACCCATAACATGTAGGAACCTCTTCCTTTGCTGAAATGTGAGCCCCTCAAGCATCAAGTCACTAATAAGGAAGTTAGCAAAATCATCAAACCAAGAAATAAGATCAAGAGTAGCAGCTAATACCTGCTCATCTGGGAATGAATCATTGATTTCAAGCTCAAGTTTCTCTCTCTTTTCAACCTCCAACCTAGACAGGTGATCAGCCACCTGGTTTTCACAACCTCTCCTATCCTCAACCTCAAGATCAAACTCTTGAAACAGCAACACCCATTTGATCAACCTGGGTTTTTCATATTTCTTTGCCATGAGGTATCTTAGAGCTGCATGATCCATGTGGACTATCACTCTAGTACCCAACAAGTAAGCTCTAAATTTCTTGAAAGCATATACCAGAACAAGTAGTTCTTATTCAGTGTCTATGTAGTTTCACTGTGCTCCATTTAGTGACTTGCTAGCATAGTAGATTAGATGAAACATCTTGTTGCGCTTCTTCCCCCAACACAACTCCTAAGGCAGTACCACTAGCATCGCACATTATCTCAAATGGCTCAGCCCAATCTAGGCCAATGATCACTGGGGAAAAAATTAGCTTTTCCTTCAGGCATTCAAAGGCTCTTAGACATGCTTTATCAAAAGCAAATTTCACCTCCTTCTCCAAAATCTTGCACAAGGGGTGTGCAATTTTTGAGAAGTCCTTGATGAAACGCCTATAAAACTCGGCATGTCCTAAGAAGCTTTGAACACCCTTCACACATATACGTGGATGCAACTTTTCAATCACCTCAATTTTGGCTTTGTCAACCTCTAACCCCTTTTGTGAGACCTTGTGACCAAGGACTATGCCTTCCTTGACCATAAAATGACACTTTTCCCAATTCAGCCCTAGGTTAGCCTCCTCACATCTCTATAAAGCCCTGCTAAGCTTGAGTAAACAGTCATCAAAAGTATCACCTACTATCGAAAATTCATCCATGAATATCTCTAGAGTGTCTTCCACTATGTCCGAGAAGATAGACATCATACACCTCAGAAAAGTTGCTAGTGCATTACATAGTCCAAATGGCATGCGTTTAAACTCAAATGTGCCATAAGGATATGTAAATGTGGTCTTTTCCTGATCTTCAGGAGCAATTGATATGTTGTTGTAGCCAGAGTATCCATCTAAGAAACAATACCACCCTTTTCCAGCCAACCTGTCAAGCATCTGGTCCATGAATGACATTGGGAAGTGATCCTTCAAGGTCCACTTGTTCAACTTCCTGTTGTCCATGCACACTCGCTATCCAGTGGCTGGTCTTTGTGTTTGCAACCACTGTCATACCACTCTTTTTTTGGGCACACATTGCATTGGGCTGACCCAATGACTGTCAGAAATGGTGTACACCACCCCAACATCTAACAACTTGATGATCTCCTTTTTTGACCACCTCTTGCATGGATTTAACCTCCTCTGGTGTTCAATGCTTGGGCTGTAGTCCTCCTCAAGTTGGATTTTATGAGTGCATATACCTGGAGGTATCCCGATGATGTCAGCAATGGTCCACCCAATCACTTTTTTATACCTTATCAACGCTTTAATCACAGCTTGTATCTGTTCATCAATCAAATCTGCAGCCAAGGTCACAAGCAAAGTGTTGTTAGTACCCAAAAATACATACCTCAGGTGACTGGTCTGCTTGAGTTCCAGCACAGACGATTCCTCAATGAATGGTTTTGCCGGAGGACTTGGCCTATTTTTCAAATTTAGGTCCAGTTTCTTTCGAGCATAAAAGTGTGCTTTCATGCCCTATAAAGCATTCACGGTCTCCACATAGTTAGTCCGAAAATCAGCTTCAAAGTTCATTAACACGACTACTAATGTTTCAACAGTCAGCCTCTCCTCAATGGTAGTTCCCATCTCTTCTTCATCAAAGGCCTCTATCGCAGACACTACATTCATGTCATGCAGCTGTTTCATTGACCTGTAAATTTTAAACTTTACCTCTTCCTTGTTGAGTCTGAATTTCAGCTCTCCACTCTCAACATCTACCAGTGCTAGTCTCATGGCCAGAAATGGTCTTCCCAAAATTATGGAAACCTCAAAATCCACTTCATAATCCAAAATCACGATGTCTGCTGGAAATATGAAAGTGCCTACCTTTACTAGCACATCACATAAGATGCCCACAGGTCGCTTCACCGACCTATCGTCCATCATCAACCTCATTGTTGTGAGTTTTGGAACTCCTAACCCGAGTTGCTTGTAGATGGCTAGCAACATCAAGTTTATACTGGCCCGTAAGTCACACAAGGCCTTTGCAAATTCAATTGATTCGATGGTGCACGGTATGGTAAATGCACCCGGATCCTCCTTCTTCTGTACCAAAGACCTGGTAGAAATAACACTGCAGTGATAAACATTATCAATAAATCAATACTTACAACTTTGTTTTCGTGACCAAGTCCTTCATGAACTTGGCATATCCTGGCATCTGCTCTAATGTTTCCACCAATGGGATATTCATTGATAGCTGTCTCAGAATGGTGATGAATTTAGCAAATTTCCCATCTTTGACTTTCTTCTTAAGCCTTTGAGGGAAAGGAAGAGGTGGTCTTGGTATTTGCTGAAGAGGCATAGTTCCCTTAACCTCTTTTTCCTTTGCTCCTACTGGTTTTGCTATTAGTTGAGCATCCTCCAAGTCATCTGCTTGTTCAGCTTCAGCCTCTTCTATTCCAGTTTGCTCCAACACCTGTTCATGTTCATGTTCATGTTCAGTACCTGTAGATATTGGGTCATTAAGAATCTTACCACTCCTCGTGGAAATAGCCATGCAATGCCCGTCCTTCTTAGGATTTTGGATCGTGTCACTTGGTAGTGACCCATTCTTCCTCTGGTTTAATGATGCTGAAAGTTGTCCCAACTATTGCTCTATTTGCTTGATTGAAGTAGTGTGAGAGTCTACCAGTTGACTCATACTAGAGAAGTCACCTCTCATCTCCTTCACCCTGCATCAGTTGACTCAACTTTTAGGAGCACCTTGTCCAACATGATTTCTAGCTTAGACCGGCTGGAACTACCACTTGCACGGTCTCTATTACTTAAGGCACATACACACCACTGCGATAATTTCTATACCTATCTCTGTTCTGCCAGTTTTCCTGCTCTCTGTTTGTTGGCCTATCATACTGTCTTTCTCTAGAGTAGTTCCGACCTGCATTTCCAAAATTGTAACCTAGTTTCAGTGTTCGAATTTAGGAAACCTCCTTGGTTGCCCAAGTATTTAGCCTCCTCATCTAGATCGATATCCTGATCTTCATACCCTGTTTGGAGGTCCTATAACATTTACCTTTTCACAACTTGAGACAATATGCTTCGTGAGTAGATCTATTTGGGTCCTCATGTGTGCCATGTCCTAATCCCTTTCTTTTTCTCTTTTCCTTTGTTCAACTAAAAGTTCAAAAGTGAACCTAAGATCTCCTACTTCTACATCCCTGGTGTACACACCCTATTATTCTTAGACACCTCATCCATCAACTACATGCTCTCTGAGAATGGCTTCCTCATGAATGATACTCCACACACTACATCAACAACAAGTTTAGTAACATAATTTAAAGATCTATACAAAGCATGTTTCAGATGTCTCTTAGTGAGACCATGGTTTGGACACTTCTTCAGCTTTTGGCTGAATCTCCATCAGGTGTTTTGCATCGCTTCTCCTTCTTATGGGCATTTATCTCATCCTTCATCTATAACTCTTTTGATTCCGGAAAGAATCCTTACAGGAAAGCCTCCTTCACTCAGTCCATTTCCTGATTGAGTCATCTGACATCTCATTCAACCAAATTGGTTGCCTCTCCAGTAAGAGACAATGGAAACACACCCTCAATCTCATTGCTGTCACACCCCTTTTCACGCACGGCGGTAAGAGTTTTTCCAATTTAAGTGACGGTATTGATTATGAATTATTTTAATTATTTGGAGTCGCCACTTGGAATTGAGTTATGGTGTTCCAAGTCACCTTTTTATTTAATCCCTAATCAAATAGAAATGACTCTTTATATGGTCTGCGAACTAGAAATTCGGGTAAGGAATTCTGTTGACCGAGGGGAAGGTATTAGGCATCCCTCGTAGCACGATAGTTTTTATTGAGTTATACTTACTTTAAAATATTTTTGGATATATTATTTTCAGGCTATGACTTATTCGCATTTTTATTGTTGAAATTTTATTTGATTTCAACCAAGATGCGTAACCGCATTCTTGGTTTTTGATATTTAATAGCTTCGAAGCATAACTGCTTTATTCTCTTGAATGTGTTACCTAATATTCTATGTCTCACATCTTGATTTTAATTAAATTAAATATTTGTTAGAATAATTTTACCAAGGTGTGTCACCACATCCTTGAATTTTTCTTAAATGTTTCAAAAAAGATGTGTAACCACATCCTTGAATTTTTCTTAAATTTTGTCTAATGTTAAAAGAAAACATTTATTCCTTATAATGACAAAATCAAGTAAAGTAAAATAAATCTACCCTTATAGAATACAATATGAAATTTTGAATTATTTCTATATTTTTTATTTTTATTACTTTACAAGTTAACATCTAAATTAGACATAAACTTTTCTAATCTCATAAAATAATAATGAATTGTTAAAATAAATCTCATTTTTTGTTTGACAAAATAATATAACAATAAGTTATTTACTTTTGAGCCTATCAATCTTTACTTTATCATTATTGCATCTCACTCAAACAAGAATAATACGATGACCTGTTCAGTTTTAAGAGATCAGTACTAACAAATAAAAATGTGTAAATAAAAATAATCACCAATTAAAGCTACCTTCATTCATTATACAAAATATAACACTTAACTCATTCTTCATTTCAATCAAAATATGAATAAAATAAAAATATAAAAAAATTATCATATAATTACATCTAATTCCATAAACAAATTAAAGATTTAAGGCAAAGTTATACGTCAAATGAATAAAATTAGTACTGCAAAACCTTGATCGAAACTCGATTAAAACACCCACAAATCTTTGTTTTTGTGTAGATGTGTGTTGTATTTTTGTTGTGTTGCTTCTTGGGTTTTTACAGTGTGTGTTTTTGGTTTTAGGGCGTGATTCTGTATTATTTTTTCCTTGTGTAGATTGTTTATTTTTCTTTTTCTCTTGGGTCGATCCCTTTTTTTCAGTTTGTCTGTGTGGGGGTCTTTTTTGGTTGCTGGTTTTTTTTTCCCCTTTTTGCTGTGTATATTGGTTGTGTAGTACGTCTGTTTTTTTTTTGGGTGTACTCTATATGTTCATTTTGTTTGGCTGTGCAGAATGGTATTTATGTAGGTGCATGTGTGTTTTGATTGTGGAGTGAAAGTGTTGTACGTGTAGTATGTTTATTGTGAGGGAGTGCATGTATGGATAGTTTAATGGTGCGAGGGAGGGTGAGTGGATTGAAGTGGGGTGAAGGTGAGTGGGTAGTGGGGCAAGGGTATGGGTAGTCTAAGTTTATTTTTTATTTCTTTTATAATTTAATATATATAAAAATTATAATAATAATAATAATAATAATAATAAAATTATTAATTAATTATTTTGAACTAATAAAATATAAGAAAATTCAAAATGCTTGTCTAAAAATATAATTAAGAACTACTAGATGGTTTATTAAAATTTAAATTAAAAGAAAACATATATTTTTTGTAGTTTTCAAATCTTTCAAAATAAACTTACTAAAATACGATGAACAATAAAATATTCAACGTGGACCTAAAAGAAATATTTAAGGAATAAAAATGGTCTAAAACTTTATGTTCGGTCAAAAATTACGTGTCTACAGTTTGCCCCTCTTTGACCGGAAACATGACGTGTTTTTAGACAAAGAAGTAGACAACGCGACAAATTTTGACCGAACTGTTAATTGAAAGAAAATATGCTACTGAGTCCTTACTTTGGACACCCTACATATCTCGGGTTATAAGGGAATCAAGTCACATGTAGTTCAAGGAGATGAAGTGATTAGTTGGAAGTTAAGTGAGGTTCCATCGAGGCTCCAGGTCGCGGCTCTTATCCTTACATAAAAAATGAAAGCTAATAGTCAAAAGGAAAATAATAGTACAAGCTCCTATTTATGAAGCTTCTCTTGATTCTTCACTTGAGTCTTGAATTTGAGATATCACCTTTATTTTGGTGAGTATCTTGATCTTGAATGGATTCAATGCTTAACTTGTCACTTAGAGTGAGTTTTTGACACTCTTCAAAATGGCAATTTGGAAATGTTCTAGAATGCCTACTTGTTTTGTTGATCAATAGCTAAATAGAAGCAGATGTCAGGAGGTCAGGTTGCTACATGCAATTAAGAAGCTGATTTTAGCTATCATGGATATTGATCATTCTGAAAAGAGTTGAAACTTTGTTCTTGAATTTCAAATCCATGTTTTGCTTGAAGAAACCTGAAAACCATCACAAACAAAAGAAATAAACAAAATATTTTGCCCCAGTTTTCACTGGAAAATTTTTGTGAGTTATTAGCCAATGTGATTTAAAAAAAAAAAAAACTCAGACTAGGAAGTGTTTATCCTAGGAGAAAATAAAAAATCATTTCAGACTAGAAAGTGTTTATCCTAGGAGGAAAATAAAAATAAAGGATCTTAGACTAGGAAGTGTTTGTCCTAGGAGAAAATAAAACATAATGATCTCAGATTAGGAAGTGTTTATCCTAAGAGAAATATATAAAATAACGATCTCAGACTAGGAAGTATTTATCCTAGGAGAAAATAAAAAATAACATCTCAGACTAGGAAGTGTTTATCCTAGGAGAAAATAAAAATTAACAATCTCAGACTAGAAAGTGTTTATCCTAGGAGAAAATAACCAAATCCCATTATGTAAGAGGGTCCTCCTAATCCCATGGTGCAGGACGATCCTGCTAAACTAATCTCATTATGTAGAAGGGTCCTGCTAAACTAAATCCCATTATGTATGAGGATCCTGCTAATCCCATTATGTAGGAGGGTCCTGCTAATCCCATTGTCCAGGAGGGTCCTGCTAAACTAATCCCATTATGAGGAGGGTCCTGCTAAACGAAATCCCATTATGTAGGAGGGTCCTGCTAATCCCATTTTCCAGGAGGGTCCTGCTAATCCCATTATGAGGAGGGTCCTGCTAGTCCCATTATCCAGGAGGGTCCTGCTAGTCTCATTATCCAGGAGGGTCCTGCTATTTCCATTGTCTAGGAGGATCCCAATCCCATTGTCCAGGAGGGTCTTGCTATACTAATTCCCATTGTCCAGTAGGGTCCTACTACATGAAATTCCATTGTCTAAGAGGGTCCTGCTATACTAATTCCCATTATCCAGGAGGGTCCTTCTACATCCCATTGTCCAGGAGGGTCCTGCTACATCTCATTGTCCAGGAGGGTCCTGCTATACTAATTCCCATTGTCCATGAGGGTCCTGCGACATCCCATTGTCCAAGAGGGTCATGCTATACTAATTCCCATTGTCCAGGAGGGTCCTGCTACACTAAATCCCATTGTCCATGAGGGTCCTACTATACTAATTCCCATTGTCCAGGAGGGTCCTTTTACATCCCATTGTCCAGGAGGGTCCTGCTATACTAATTCCCATTGTCCAGGAGGGTCCTACTACACTAAATCCCATTGTTCAGGAGGGTCCTGCTACACTAAATCCCATTGTTCAGGAGGGTCCTGCTACACTAAATCCCATTGTTCAGGAGGGTCCTGCTATACTAATTCCCATTGTCTAGGAGGGTCCTGCTACACTAATTCCCATTATCCAGGAGGGTCCTGCTACATCCCATTGTCCTGGAGGGTCCTGCTATACTAATTTCCATTGTCCAGAAGGTTCCTGCTAATCTAAATCCCATTCTCCAGGAGGTTCCTGCTAATCTAAATCCCATTCTCCAGGAGGGTCCTGCTATACTAATTGCCATTGTCTAGGAGGGTCCTACTACACTAAATCTCATTGTCTAGGAGGGTCCTGCTACATCCCATTGTCCAGGAGGGTCCTGCTATACTAATTCTCATTGTCCAAGATGGTCCTGCTGCACTAATTCTCATTGTCCAAGAGGGTCCTGATAATTTCCATTGTCCAGAAGGGTCCTGCTACACTAAATCCCATCATGTAGGAGGGTCCTGCTAAATTAAATCTCATTGTCTAGAAAGATCTCGCTTAACAGAATCATCAAATAGAATAACCATAACATTATTTTTTTTTGCCCCAGTTTGCACCAGAAATTTTTTATTCAAGCTATTAACATAAATGATAAGTACTTATACCAAAGAAAAATGCATGACATAGATACAATTTGGGTGCTTGTTATCTAAAAATGAAAGATGATAGGGTGTTTGCTCCATAAAATGCCTCTAGGGTGTTTGTTCCCTATTAACGAGAGTGATTTTTTTTAATAACAAATAAAAATATGCCCCATTTTTTAAATTGAGGAACTTTGAAACTCTTTTTAATCTATAATTTTTCGATTTATTTTTTGTTAAAAAAATGATCCAATTTCATTCCTTCAAGGATATAAAATTTTATTTTGTTAGACCGAGCCCTATTGTAAGGCCGCTTACTTATCTTGTATAGCAAAAATCAAGTCTAACGATGTAACACCCCGTATCCGAAAATAGAGATTTCAGATTTCTGGTGTTACAGATGGCACTCACGGACACCATCCACGGACCGTAGAAGGACTCACGGTCCGTCCTGCAGGTCCGTGGTTCGTGACAGAAAACTTCCCCAGAACTCGGTCAGAAAATTTGGCTAAGTCCCGACTCACGGTTCGTAAATCAGACCACGGTCCGTGTTCTGTGTCCGTGGATCGAGACTTCCCTTACCAGCCTCTGACACAAACTACGGTCGACCAGCACGGACCGTCATTCGATCCACGGTCCATAGGTCTGACCGTAGATGAGGTTAGCAACTAGTTAGATGAAAAATATTGATGGGTCAACTTCAGATGGTCATAACTTTTAGCAAAAAACGAATTATGTGTCCCATTACCTATGGTTAGATAAATAATTGAATTATCTTTCCAACGCCACCGAGTTTGCTAAATTCCAACCTCCGAGTAAAAAGTTATGCCCGTTTTAGTGAAGCCCTGTCGGGCAGACTCGACCTACGGACCCAATCGACGGACCATCAGTCCCGTCCGTCAGTCACGCTGACAACAGCTAATTCAGGGGTCTTTTGGTCTTTTCCTATTTTATTTAACCCCTAAGATACGTCGTTTAGACCCTAAATCATGAGGTTTTAATAGGTTTAAGCCTAGAAATATAATTAGAACTTATCTTAGTCAAAATTATTAATCAAAACTTAGAAAATTAGAATCAAGAAGGAGAAAAAGGTCAAGAACCCTAGTTCAAGAACGCAACGAGGTTTCTTCAGTTCCATCCCCGAAATCGAAAGATTTCTCCATGGAATTCGTCACCAGGTATGTGGGATTTCACTTGTGGGTTCCTTTCTCCCATTAGGTCCCTAGAATTCAGTCAGATTCTTGATTCCATGATTATGAATAGACCTAGGGTTTCTAGAATTTCAACAGATCATCAGGAATTAGTTATTTAAATGTTCCAAATCAGATTATCATGTTATTGCTCAGTTTATCGCATGAATTTCGGAACCCTAGCTATGTATTTCTTTAGTTCTTGAATTACACATGCTAGGTCAGATATTTCAGTATTCAGTTTTACATGCCTCAGTCTATGAATGCATCATTATCAGATTAATTGTTGCATTCTCAGTTTGCATGTTCAGTTTTGAGCTATCCAGTATTTACAGAAATTCAGTCATAACTAGTTAACCACTTAATTCATTGGGAGTAGCATAATACCGAGTTGGACTAGGGTTTCAGCGTACCCATATAGTCCCAGAACTACGAGCCACGTAGGTGTAAGTCCCCTCTGTGGGCAACATCAATTTAGTGATCACGCCAGCATGCCTCTATACCTCTGGCAGGGTATATTGGGCTCTATCGATAGGGCGTATACATCAGACTCCACATTTAGCTCATGTGGTTTTATGTCGGTTATTAGTAGCTCCCATAGTTCAGTCTTATTCTATTGCATTGACCATTTATCAGTATATTCAGTATTTAGTCTTAGCATGTTATAAATTGGTAATTGCATTCAGTTAGCTCAGCATTCAGTATCTATATCATGTTCATATTATTTCATTGCTTTATTGCTTTGTTCAATTATATGTTATTTCAGCTTTACTCTATCCTGCATGCTCAGTACCTTTCAAGTACTGACGCATACGTGCGCTACATCTTCTCGGGATGTAGATTCAAGTTCTCAGTATCCAGATCACGCTTAGATCGGTTCCCAGTCTTCAGTTCAGCAGCACCAGTGGTGAGTCCTCATTCTTTGAGGACTGGTGACATGTTTATCTTTATCGCTTTTAGTCTTTAGTTTCAGTTTTGCTAGATCTAGTTGGGGCATGTCCTAACATTTCTAGTCAGTTTAGAGGCCTATTTCAGACATAGTTAGATTCAGCTTAGTGTTTTGAGTTTGATATTTCTTTTGTATTAAACTCTCAGATTTGATATATTTAGTTATAGTATATGGGTATTCCCCATCTTTTCAGATTTATTTATGAATTAGCTTCCGCATCAGTTTATTATCTTTTGTATGCTCATGATCATGCCAACAGGGTTAGCTTGGGTTCTCTTGTGGTCCTAGGTCCCATGTCCGCGTCTTGGGGGTAGCTCTGGGCGTGACAAACTTGGTATCAGAGCATTAGGTTTTAGTGTCCTAGGATGTCTGAAAAGCCGCACTAAGTAGAGTCCTTTTCATGGGTGTGAAGTGCACCACATCTAATGAGAGGGAGGCTATGAAGTGTTTTAGGAAAACTTCACTTTCTTGATATTCTATCGTGCGTTGGTATGATCTCCTTTCTAATCCATCGTTATGCGCTTATGATCATGCCTCCCCATAGAGCTAATGCCAGGAATGCGAATGCTAGGAATGCTAACGCAATTCCTCTAGTCGCAGACCTTGAAGTTAAGAATGAAGAGTTTCAGAATGCGATCCAACTTTTGGCTCAGAGTATGACCAACCAGAACAATCAGCGGGTTCCAGTTCAGGCAAATGCCAATGATGGATCAGTGGCAGCTAGAGTTTGAGATTTTGTTAGGATGAATCCGCCAGAGTTTTTAGGGTCACAAGTTGGTGAGGACCCACAGAACTTCATTGATGAGGTTAGGAAAATCTTTGGAGTGATGCAAGTGATTGGTAATGGTAGGGTTTAGTTGGCATCCTACCAGCGTAAGGATGTGGCTCACATATGGTACACTCAGTGGAAAGACAACATGGGCTACTTTTTCTTTTGTAAGTCCTTTTATAGCAGTAATCTTAAATGTCAGTCTAGAAACTTTCTCAGAACCCTTCTTAGTCTCTACTCCAGTCGGTGAACCAGTTATAGCTAGACGGGTATACAAAAATTGCCTTGTCACAGTCTCTCAGAAAGTCACCTCAGCAGATCTTGTAGAGTTAGAAATGGTAGACTTCGATGTCATTCTAGGCATGGATTGGTTACATTCATGTTATGCCTCAGTTGATTGTAGAACTAGGATTGTTCGTTTTCAGTTTCCAGACGAACCAATTCTAGAATGGAAGGGTAGTAGCTTAGCACCTATGGGTCGATTCATTTCTTACCTTAAGGCCAGAAAGATGATCTCTAAGGGTTATCTCTATCATCTAGTTCGGGTTAAGGATTCTAGTTTCGAAACCCCGACTCTTGAGTCAGTTCCAGTGGTTAATGAGTTTCCAGAAGTGTTCCCAGAAGATCTTCCTGGAGTTCCTCCCGAAAGGGAAATAGACTTTGGAATTGAACTCCTTCCAGATACCCAGCCTATCTCTATCCCTCCTTACAGAATGGCTCTAGCTGAGCTTAAGGAATTGAAAGAGCAGTTGAAAGACCTTCTAGATAAGGGCTTCATCAGACCTAGTATTTCGCCATGGGGTGCACCAGTGTTGTTCGTGAAGAAGAAAGATGGTTCTCTCAGAATGTGCATTGACTATAGGCAGTTGAATAAGGTCACAATCAAGAATAAGTATCCCATCCCCAGGATTGATGACTTGTTTGACCAACTTCATGGTGCTAGTCATTTCTCAAAGATAGACCTCAGATCAGGTTATCATCAGCTTAGAGTCAGAGATAGTGACATTCCGAAGACAGCCTTCAGAACTCGATATGGTCATTATGAATTTGTAGTTATGTTATTTGGACTAACCAATGCTCCTGCAGCTTTCATGGATTTGATGAACAGAGTGTTCAAGCAGTACTTGGACTTGTTCGTTATCGTCTTTATTGATGATATCCTCATTTACTCTAGGAATGAGGAAGAACATGCAAGTCATTTGAGAGTCGTTCTACAAACTCTCAAAGATCACCAGTTATTTGCAAAGTTTAACAAGTGCGAGTTTTGGTTACAATCAGTTGCCTTCCTTGGGCATATTGTGTCTAGTGAAGGAATTCAAGTAGATTCCCAGAAGATAGAAGCAGTGAAACAATGGCCCAGACCTACCTCTGCTACAGATATCAGAAGTTTCTTGGGTCTAGCGGGCTATTACAGACGATTTGTGGAAGGATTTTCATCCATAGCCTCTCCATTGACTAAGTTAACTTAGAAAAAGGTTAAGTTCCAATGGTCAGATGATTGTGAGAAAAGCTTTGCAGAACTGAAAATTAGGTTCACTACAGCTCCTGTCTTGACTCTACCAGAGGGTTCAGATGGTTATGTGATCTATTGTGATGCATCCAGAGTCGGCCTAGGTTGTGTGTTGATGCAGCGAGGTAAGGTTATAGCTTATGCTTCTAGACAACTTAAGGCGCATGAGAAGAATTATCCGACTCATGACCTCGAGCTTGCAGCAGTGGTATTTGCACTCAAGATTTGGAGACACTACTTGTATGGTGTTCATGTAGATGTGTTCACAGACCATAAGAGCCTTCAGTATGTGTTCACCCAGAAAGAGTTGAATCTTCGCCAGAGAAGGTGGCTTGAGTTTCTTAAAGATTATGATATGAGCGTGCATTACCATCCGGGTAAGGCGAATGTAGTAGCAGATGCCCTTAGCAGACTATCCATGGGTAGTGTAGCAAATGTTGAGGAAGAAATGAGAGAGCTAGCAAAGGATGTTCACAGACTTACTCGCCTAGGAGTTCATCTTATGAGCATATCAGATAGTGGTGTAACGATTTAGAATGGGGCAGAATCTTCTTCGGTAGTAGAGGTTAAGGAAAAGCAAGACAGTGATCCAATCTTGCTTGAACTTAAGGGTGCAGTCCACAATCAGAGAGTGGAGGTTTTCTCCCAAGGGGGAGATGGTGTACTTCGCTATCAAGGTAGATTGTGTATTCCTGATGTGGGTGAATTGAGACATCATATTCTCGCAGAAGCCCACAATTCCAGATATTCTATTCATCCAGGCGCCACTAAGATGTACCGTGATCTGCGGGAAGTCTATTGGTGGACTGGTATGAAAAGAGATATAACAGACTTTGTGGCTAAGTGCCCCAATTGCCAGCAAGTAAAGGTAGAACATCAGAAACCAGGGGGTATGACTCAAGGGATTGACATTCCTACTTGGAAGTGGGAAGTGATCAACATGGACTTTATCACAGGTTTACCTCGTACTCGCAGACAACATGACTCCATTTGGGTGATTGTTGATAGGGTTACTAAGTCTTCTCGCTTTTTGGCGGTCAAGACTACAGATTCGGCGGAGGATTACGCCAAGCTTTACATTAATGAGATTGTGAGGTTGCATGGGGTTCCTTTGTCTATCATCTCAGATAGAGGTCCTCAGTTTACCTCTCATTTCTGGAAGTCATTTCAGAAGGGTCTTGGTACTCAGGTTAACCTTAACACATCATTTCATCCACAGACGGATGGTCAGGCAGAGCATACCATTCAGACCTTAGAGGATATGTTGAGAGCTTGTGTGATCGACTTCAAGGGTAGTTGGGACGATCACCTTCCTCTTATTGAGTTCGCCTACAACAATAGGTACCATTCCAGCATTCAGATGGCCCCTTATGAGGCATTGTATGGGCGTAGATGTAGATCTCCAGTTGGTTGGTTTGAAGTAGGTAAAGCAGCCTTGATAGGACCAGATTCAGTCCTTGATGCTATGGAGAAAGTGCAACTCATTAGAGATAGACTCAAGACTGCTCAGAGTCGCTAGAAGTCTTATGCAGATGTGAGAAGAAAGGAACTAGAGTTCCAAGTTGATGATTGAGTTTTCTTGAAAGTGTCACCTATGAAAGGGGTGATGAGATTTGGCAAGAAAGGGAAGCTCAGTCCCAGATATGTAGGCCCTTACCGGATCTTGAAAAGGATTGGTAAAGTGGATTATGAGTTAGAGTTGCCAGCAGACTTAGCAGCAGTGAATCCAGTCTTTCACATTTCTCTTTTGAAGAAGTGTGTGGGTGATCTAGCATCCATAGTGCCATTAGAGAGTGTGGCCCTGAAAGATAGCCTTTCATATGAGGATGTACCAGTTGAGATTCTCGATCGTTAGGTTAGAAGGTTGAGAAACAAAGAAGTCGCTTCAGTCAAGGTTTTGTGGAGGAGTCAGTCCGTAGAGGGAGCTACTTGGGAAGCAGAAGCAGCCATGAAGTCCAAGTATCCTCACCTCTTTCCTTCCGATTCCATTCCAGCTTGAGGTAATAGTTCCTCTTCAATTTTTCTGTCATTCATGCGAAAATTCAATGTTAGAATCATGTTCCTTCAGTTTGTACTTGCATTTTCAGCGTATTTGCATGTTCTTGGAACTCAGTTCAGTTAGAAATTCAGTTCTCAATGTTTAGTGGTAGTGATTGTAGCCCTCTCCCTCTATTTCAGCTAGATTAGTCTTCATTCGAGGACGAATGGTCCCAAGGGGGAGATAATGTAACACCCCGTATCCGAAAATAGAGATTTCAGATTTCTGGTGTTATAGATGGCACTCACGGACACCATCCATGGACCGTAAATGGACTCACGGTCCATCCTGCAGGTCCGTGGTTCGTGACAGAAAACTTCCCCAGAACTCAGTCAGAAAATTTGGCTAAGTCCCGACTCACGGACAGACGCACGGTCCGTATATCAGACCACGATCCGTGGTCTGTGTCCGTGGATCGAGACTTCTCTTACCAGCCTCTGACACAAACTACGGTCGACTAGCATGGACTGTCATTCGATCCACGGTCCGTAGGTCTGACCGTAGATGAGGTTAGTAGCTAGTTAGATGAAAAATATTGATGGGTCAACTTCAGATGGTCATAAATTTTAGCACAAAATGAATTATGTGTTCCATGACCTACGGTTAGATAGATAATTTAATTATCTTTCCAACGCCACCAAGTTTGCTAAATTCCGACCTCCGAGGAAAAAGTTATGCCCGTTTTAGTGAAGCCCTGTCGGGCAGACTCGACCTACGGACCCAATCGACGGACTGTCAATCCCGTCCGTCAGTCACTCCGACAGCAACTAATTCAGGGGTCTTTTGGTCTTTTCCTATTTCATTTAACCCCTAAGATACGTCGTTTAGACCCTAAATCATGAGGTTTTAATCAGTTTAAGCCTAGAAACATAATTAGAACTTACCTTAGTCAAAATCATTAATCAAAACTTAGAAAATTAGAATCAAGAAGGAGAAAAAGGTCAAGAACCCTAGTTCAAGAACGCAACGAGGTTTCTTCAGTTCCATCCCCGAAATCGAAGGATTTCTCCGTGGAATTCGTCACCAGGTATGTGGGATTTCACTAGTGGGTTCCTTTCTCCCATTAGGTCCCTAGAATTTAGTCAGATTCTTGATTCCATGATTATGAACAGACCTAGGGTTTCTAGAATT
Source organism: Solanum verrucosum (assembly GCF_900185275.1). Classification (NCBI taxonomy): domain Eukaryota; kingdom Viridiplantae; phylum Streptophyta; class Magnoliopsida; order Solanales; family Solanaceae; genus Solanum; species Solanum verrucosum. The sequence continues at coordinate 56,194 of NW_026020223.1, forward strand.
TCAATAGATAATCAGGAATTAGTTATTTAAATGTTCCAAATCAGATTATCATGTTATTGCTCAGTTTATCGCATGAATTTCGGAACCCTAGGTATGTATTTCTTTAGTTCTCGAATTACACATGCTAGGTCAGATATTTCAGTATTCAGTTTTACATGCCTCAGTTTATGAATGCATCATTATCAGATTAATAGTTGCATTCTCAGTTTGCATGTTCAGTTTCGAGCTATCCAGTATTTATAGAAATTCAGTCATAACTAGTTAACCACTTAATTCATTGGGAGTAGCATAATACCGAGTTGGACTAGGGTTTCATCGTACCCATATAGTCCCAGAACTACGAGCCACGAAGGTGTAAGTCCCCTCTATGGGCAACATTAGTTTAGTGATCACGCTAGCATGCCTCTATACCTCTGGCAGGGTATATTGAGTCCTCTCGATGGGGCGTATACATCGGACTCCACATTTAGCTCATGTGGTTTTATGTCGGTTATTAGTAGCTCCCACAGTTCAGTCAGATTCTATTGCATTGACCATTTATCAGTATATTCAGTATTTAGTCTCAGCATGTTATAAATTGGTAATTGCATTCAGTTAGCTCAGCATTCAGTATCTATATCATGTTCAGATTATTTCATTGCTTTATTGCTTTGTTCAGTTATATGTTATTTCAGCTTTACTCTATCCTGCATGCTCAGTACCTTTCAAGTACTGACGCATATGTGCGCTACATCTTCTCGTGATGTAGGTTCAGGTTCTCAGTATCCAGATCACGCTTAGATTGGTTCCCAGTCTTCAATTCAGCAGCACCAGTGGTGAGTCCTCATTCTTCGAGGACTGGTGACATGTTTATCTTTATCGCTTTTAGTCTTTAGTTTCAGTTTTGCTAGATCTAGTTGGGGCATGTCCCAACATTTCTAGTAAGTTTAGAGGCCTATTTCAGACATAGTTAGATTCAACTTAGTGTTTTGAGTTTGATATTTCTTTTGTATTAAACTCTCAGATTTGATATATTCAGTTATAGTATACCATTCCCCATCTTTTCAGATTTATTTATGAATTAGCTTCCGCATCAGTTTATTATCTTTAGTATGCTCATGATCATGCCAGCAGGGTTAGCTTGGGATCACTTGTGGTCCTAGGTCCCGTGTCTGCGTCTTGGGGGTAGCTCGGGGCGTGACAAACGTAGTTTATTATAAATCAAAAAAATATTTTTCTTTTTCTTGATTTTTCCTACAAAAGACATCTTTTGATAAATGAATTTGTTCATGGTTGACAATGTTTTGACTTTATTTGGTACCAACAATTAGTATTATGCATATGAATCACCTTCAACTACTTTCTGACGAATTTGTGGTCAACTTTGAGTAATCCCTATAATTTTAAATGGTATCTCAAAAATACTTAAGTATTTACAAGATGAGTTCATCTTGCCTAAGTTAATGGATAAAATTCTTTATATCCTTATGTTTCAAGTGCTCTCGAAACAAATGAAGTCCTTTTTCACACATTATAGAATAATTTAGATCGTATGACATTTTTGAAAGTCACTCACATTAAGAAAGATGTTCAATGCATGAGATTGAGATACCATATGCTTGACCCTCATGTAAGTATCCACTAATGTGAGAACACAAAAAATGAGATCAAATAGGACTTGTTATTGGCTTGTAATGTAGGCTTAGGGAAAGGTAGGATATTCATTTGGGATAAAGTGACTATTTCCTCCTTAAAATTTGCACAATGCTCTCATTATTTTTTCATTTTCGCATTTGACCTTTGTTTTCTTGAAAGCTTCTCCTCATTTATTTTTCCTTCTTTTTTCTCATTTTCTCTCCTTTTTGTTGGAGATTTTTTTTATTTTTTTATTCTAGCTTTTCCTTGTCATTCTTTTTTTTTTTTGAACTTTCACATATTTGACCTTTTCACTTTGTTACCCAACTTAGGTCTTTGACATTGTGTAGCTAATTGATAGTGCGCTCAGGGAGGTGTGGCCAGGGAATAATGCATTTATGCACTCAAAAGGATTTATGCTAAAATACGTTTATTCAAATAAAAATGTTTTGGGCTCGAAATGGGAGTTCTATGGATAACATGTCATTTGGTAGGCATGAAAGACACAATCGGATCAAAGAAAGCCTATAATCCTTTCCCAAAATAAATGTTGCTCAAAATTTTGCTTCAACCAACATTAGGGCCAAGTTCTAGATCAACAAAGTCATGTCATTGAATTTTATATATTAAACTCACAACTCAATGCACATGAAACATGCGTTAGAATTTGTTTTAGCCGTAACTTTAAGCAAAACAGTTTCTCAAGTATTAGATAAATATATCAAGAGGTACGAAAAGAATTCTATAGGTCACAACAAAGTTGTTCTATCTTGCCAAATATTTTAACACTTAATTATTTTTTCTTATGCACACTCCTAAGTATGTTGGTACCAACCAAGCCAATTTGTTTTCTAAATTAAAATAAAATCTCAAAATTTTGCTATCCCTCCCTTTTTTACCCTCCAATTTTTGTGACGAGGACTTTTTAGATTTTTTCTTAGTCGGACCGAACCTCAACATAAGGCTACCTACGTATCTTGTCAAAGCAAGAATCAGGTCAAACGTAGTTCAGGAAGATTATAAACACAACATTACTTTTAATAAGAAATACTTTTTTTTAAAATTTTTAATAAGGATCACCGAACCCGAGGAGGGTTGCCTACGTATCTCATTGAGTTGAGAATCAGGTGTGCGTAGTTCTTCAAGTTTGAACAGTTAAAAAAACTTTAAGATATTGAAGCATGACTTGACAAATGCATTACATTTGCAATTTCGGTTAAGTTGTGAAAAATCTTTTTATTTCATTTTTAGGAAATGTATAATAACTTCTAAAAGTAGAATTTTTTTTTGTGTTTTCTCCCTATCTTTAAAAAAAATCGAAAGATAAATTCTTTTTCTCATTTCACTAATCACCCTACAATTGGCAAATCAAAGACCTTCTAAATAAATGCATGTTCTGATAACACATGTAACTATCTAAGTAATCAAATAATAGAGGGATACACATCGTAGATAGATTCGATCATATGTTGAGTTAATAAGTCAATTGCAAATAATAATGCAAATAAGCGGAGCCTACTAGGAGTAGTCATGTCTGTGTTTCAATTTCAGTAGGTTTAACCCTGAAGGAGATATGTGTCTAGACTGGCTTACTCGAGTGGACAACTCGAGTCAGGGAGGGGCAACTTATCGGTATCAGTACTATTCCGACTTCATTGATGGTCCAACCCCACCTAACATGGATGACTAAAAATCCTTCATTGGGTGTCAACCAATATGCGTAACCGCATTCTTGGTTTTGGTATTTAATAACTTCGAAGCATAACTACTTTATTCTCTCGAATGTGTTACCTAATATTCTATGTCTCACCTCTTGATTTTAATTAAATTAAATATTTGTTAGAATAATTTTATCAAGGTGTGTCACCACATCCTTGAATTTTTCTTAAATGTTTCAAAAAAGATGTTTAACCACATTCTTAATTGAAACAATTTCCTTTTTAATGTGTATAAAAGTTTTTTCTAATGTTAAAAGAAAACATTTATTCCTTATAATGACAAAATCAAGTAAAGTAAAATAAATCTACACTTCTAGAATACAATATGAAATTTTGAATTATTTCTATATTTTTTATTTTTATTACTTTACAAGTTAACGTCGAAATTAGACATATACTTTTCTAATCTCATAAAATAATAATGAATTGTTAAAAAAAATCTCATTTTTTGTTTGACAAAATATATAACAATAAGTTATTTACTTTTGAGCCTAACAATCTTTACTTTATCATTATTGCATCTCACTCAAACAAGAATAACACGATGACCTGTTCAGTTTTAAGAGATCACTACTAACAAATAAAAATGAGTAAATAAAAATAATCACCAATTAAATCTACCTTCATTCATTATACAAAATATAACACTTAACCCATTCTTCATTTCAATCAAATTATGAATAAAATAAAAATATAAAAAAATTATCATATAGTTACATCTAATTCCATAAACAAATTAAAGATTTAAGGCAAAGTTATACCTCAAATGAAGAAAATAAGTACCGCAAAACCTTGATTGAAACTCGATTAAAGCACCCACAAATCTTTGTTTTTGTGTAGATGTGTGTTGTATTTTTGTTGTGTTGCTTCTTGGGTTTTTACAGTGTGTGTTTTTGGTTTTGGGGCGTGACTCTGTATTATTTTTTCCTTGTGCAGATTGTTTTTTTTCTTTTTATTTTGGCACGATCCCTTTTTTTCAGTTTGTCTGTGTGGGGGTCTTTTTTGGTTGCTGATTTTTTTTTCCTTTTTGCTATGTATATTGGTTGTGTAGTACGTCTGTTTTTTTTGTTGGGTGTAGTCTGTATGTTCATTTTGTTTGGTTGTACAGAATGGTATTTATGTAGGTGCATGTGTGTTTTGATTGTGGAGTGGAAGTGTTGTACATGTAGTATGTATATTGTGAGGGAGTGCATGTATGGATAGTTTAATGGTGTGAGGGAGGATGAGTGGATTGATGTTCGGTGAAGGTGAGTGGATAGTTGGGCAAGGGTATAGGTAGTTTAAGTTTATTTTTTATTTCTTTTATAAATTATAATAATGATAATAATAATAATAATAATAATAATAAAAATATTAATTAATTATTTTGAACTAATAAAATATAAGAAAAGTCAAATAGCTAGTCTAAAAATATAATTTAGAAATACTAGCTGGTTTATTAAAATTTAAATTAAAAGAAAACATATATTTTTTGTAGTTTTCAAATCTTTTAAAATAAATTTACTAAAATACGATGAAAAAAAAAATATTCAATGGACCTAGAAGAAATATTTAAGGAATAAAAATGGTGTAAAATTTTATGTTCGGTAAAAAATTACGTGTCTACAATTGCTGTTTGGCTAACTACATGAATTTCTTGCGATTTGCATATCGCAACAAAGTTCATCAAATGTTCATTCGCATCATCACCAGCTGCACCCCTGAACATACCTTTCAGATTCAGCAATTGAATCATAGTGCTGGTGATTTTGAATTTCACACCTCGAGGTAGTGCTGGCAACATTATTGCTCATGTTGCTCCAACTCCATCCAAGTCTAAATCACCCTCTTCGTACATCATGTGAGTTGTATACTGTACTCGACCCCTTAGAGCTAGTGGGTGGCGGTGGGGAGGAGCTATTTCTTCCACTATTGGTTGTTCATCCACCACCCTAGGCGGGTTGTTCACAACATTATGCAGAATTCCTCTTGCGGCGGTTTCAACTTCCTTTCCCAATATCTGTCTCTGAGCCTCAAGTTCTTGTGCGTTCACCATTTTGTGGATTATTTTCCGAAGTTCTGGGTCGTATGGGATTATTGTGGCTCCCTTACTTCTGGTATTTGGCATACACAGTCGAACTCATCGGAAAGAGACATAGACAAAGAACAAGATGTAAAATTAGGAAATATAACTACACTTCGAATAAAAGCTAGTAAAACACTTTTGAATTGAAATTCCCCGGCAGTGGCGCCAAAATTTGATATGTCCAACCTTACAACTTAATTAAGATGTATAAATGGTCGAAGTCAATTTATAGAACTCAACGTGAGTTGAGGTCGATCCCACAAAGAATTTCTTTACAGAAATGATTTCACCGTCGCGTTTACTCCAATGTTGTTATTATTTCCTAAGAAAATAGTTACGGGATGTAAAATGGGTTTATCTATAAATCTCTAGTAACCAAGGTTGTTAACTACGATCTAATTTAACAATTAACAAAATATCAATTCTAAAGTTGTTTCGATAATTAAATGAAACTAGGATTGTGTTCCCTATAACGTTGTATCTAATGTTCTTCCGTAGTTGAGTTTCAGGCAATTTATCTCTACAAAATATAGAAGAACTAAATATATCTGATACTTCTCAGTCTAATCAGATAATTTTCACTCAAGTCTTCTCGATCCCAGAGTGTTACAAGTTTTACCCTCCCTTACAATAGTGTTAAAGTTCTTTTCTCTCGAACTCCAACTTTAACTCCATTTCCTCAGGTTTTTAGCTTTTTCCTAACTATCATTTTTCTCTTGAACAAATGACAGATACATGCTCACTCTAATGCATGCACTCATTAGAATACATGAATAACGAAAGCTAAATTATAATTTGCAAATATAAATCGCCTTCCACTCGATTTATGAATTACACTTAGATTTACGTCATAAATCCCACAATCCCAATTGTGGTATTTATCCACTTATGATTTCATGTGAATATACAGAGGTATATGATGAAAACATGACGAGAAAATACTTACGAAAATAAGAAAATCGATAAGAACTTTGATAATTCAAGAACCGGAAATCCAACTTTCAAACTTGATTCGATGTTAATTACGAAAACCAAAAGCTAAGAATATTTCAAAGTATGTTCTTCATTCCAAACAAGACAAGATAAAAACTAAAAATACCATAATTAATTCAAATAGAATGTTTTAAAAAGAGTCCTACTCGAAGTATGACTGAACTGTCGGGCACTTCACGGGCACACTGACGATCCGTCAATGGCTTCACGGTCTGTGAAGCCCTTCATGGTCTTTACTTGGCACGTCTGAACCTTGGATTTTAAAAGCCTGTGCACTGGATCATCACCACAGATACCACCACGACTTGTGACTATGACCACAATCTGTATAGTTGTCCGCGGTCTTCACTTGACCAATTCCCTTTTCAACTTTTCATTTCCCCTTCACTGGATCATCTTCATGTGGGTCTAAATTATTATGGTGGTTAAACTTTATTATTGCATCTTTGATGTGATAGATTTCAGAGTTTTGTGCTTGCTCGAGAGAGAAGTACGGAACCAACGTAGTAATTTGGCATTCTTAGTAGTGGGTCTTGACGGTTTCAGCTTGAGAAAGTGAAACCCAAGACCCAACCTTTGTATCTAGCTCAATAGAGTGGATTTGATGAGAACGTGGGCTGGTTAGCTTATGGATAGAGTTGAGGTTTGAGAGAACTCAATGGAAATAAAGCAATTGTTCGAGAGAAAGTTGTTTTTACTTATAGTCCATTCTACCCGCGACGAATTAGCATTATCGGTAATGATGTATCCCCATTAAGTTGAATTCGATGGTTGGTTAGTCAATCCCCCAAGTGTGTTCTAACTATGTGATTGTTTCTTGTTTATACTTTGAAGTGTGTTGGTAACGATATCCTGAAAATTTGAGTATTGAACTCTTAAGTGTGTGCTGCTGAGCTGCAAAGGTCATCGTCATACTTTCTTACTTGAATTCAAAGAAAACTACTCTTAGTGGGATCGACCCCAACTCAGTTGGTTGGGTTATATACTGACTAACGATCGTTGACTCTTAGAATTAGATGAAGTGTCCTTGAAATTAATAACTTTCTACGCTCTATCTTTCAAACACCTGGAATAGGATCACTGTAGGACTTTATCGGCTTGTAACATAGGCTCAAGCTAGGAAATGGATATTTGGGTTTGTGAGTGACTAGTCCCTTGGTTCTCCAAAGTTTTGTTTGCACACAATTCTTTTTTGAGCGATTCCCTCTTTTTCTTCGTTTCAGTACATCCAAGCGGCCATTATTTTCCTTTCATTTCTCTTTTATTTTCTGTTCTTTTCTTTTCTTTTTTATTATTTTTTTATTTTTTTATGCATTCAACTCGCTGGTTGAACCTTCTTTTTCGCTTCTTCTTTCTGCTCAGGTTACAATCACCCTCAACTTAGGCTCTTGGCCTGAGTTGTGACATAGTATCTTTGGAGACCCAAGGATATGATATTTACTGGGTAAGAACAAAAATTGATTTTTAGGCTCAAATCGGGTTCAAGTGATAAGCATTTTATTTGGTTGTTTTATTTTTGGCTTTTTAATGGCGTAGCAAAAATGACCTACTGGTCCTTTCCTATCTGATTATTCTCAGTTTTAAGCAAGACTACTCGGGCAAGTTCTAGTTTTTGCTCCTAGCTTTAGACTTCTAGAAAACCTCACACTCATATGACACATGACTACATTCTCCAGTTTCTTGGTTCACCAATTTATTTCCAGATTAGCAATGTTCAACATGTGAGTACCTAAAATGCCATCTAAATATCCTAACAAGCAGATTTCATATCAAGGTCATCATTGCTAACAAACCAACTGCTACATAGCCCAACACACAAAAACTTCACAATTTTCTCAAAAAACAAAACTACAACAATCACAGACAAACATAAAGTCAACCTTCATTCATTTTAACAGCTAAAATGGCAGGTTACTCACCACCCCCTCCCCAAACAGAAGGACTTTTCCCTCAAAGTCAATAAAGAAAACAAAATAGGGTTATGAGGAAGGGTCATACCTACAGCGCTCTAGGCGTTGATAGTCGGATTAACATGACACCGTTATCAACGGGTGCATCTTCAGAACCCAGCTCTGGATCAGGCTGACTACCACTGACTGGGACATGTGCTCCTCTACCAGTAGTGCCAGCTAACACCGCATCTCACTGTTATTGCACAAGTGCTTCTGCTTCTCTTGACGATCTTTTCAAAGCCCTGTGGGCTTTCTTTTGTTTTCTTTTTTCCTCCTTGGATAGGTCGGCAGTCAGCTCCTCATCAGACTCTCCGACTTTGTGTTTTCTCTTGCCAGACTTACTCTTGGGTAGTTCACCCCAGAAATCTTCAAGTAATTGACTGGAGGGTGCCTGACTGAGCAATTGCATCAAGGACTCTGACATGAACGGAGTGGGCACCTGTATTGGCTTTTCAGCTAGTTTAGCAACTTGAGTTCGCATCTCAGCTAATTGTGTCTTGAAATCTTCAGATTTGACTGAACCGACAACCTGCACTCGATCCTGAACAAGGATCTCCAAACCACCCATCTTGTCTTTTAAGACAGTCAGCTCCTTCAACATCTCATATTTTATCCTCTTCTCTGAAGCTAACACATCTGCTCTATTAGCTGGGGCATCCGGTGTAAATCTGGTCAACTAAGGTCCTGGTCTGGCGCTGATCTGCAACCAATTTCTCAAGGAATATCATGGGAATAGTGACAAAGGTACCTGGAGCCTGTGATGCTGAAGCTGTTGGTAGTGGTGCCTCTGTTGATGGCTGCGATGACTCTCCTTGCTCGGGCCCTCTTTTCGAATGTGGAATGTCAATTGGTACCTGAGGAACAACTACCAAAGAACCCGCAACTCTAGATTTCTCACCAAAGAGATGGTTAGCAACATCTTTGATTTTAGAGGCTTGGGCGATTCTGGACGCCTGACTATATCTGTCAACTAGCTTGTTTGGGGAAATGTTTGCTTGTCGACATAATTTGCCTATCAGACAAGGAAATGGAAGTTTGTCTCTCTCATTTAGTTCCATGTCTCTCATCTCGATCGCTATGATCCGCCCCACATTTACCAGGTACCTAGCCATGAGGCACGCTAGCAAAGAACCCAGTGAGGGAGACCCGTATTATCATTACCTGTAGTTCTCAAATGTGCACGAACAATAACCTACCAGACCTTGGCCGTAAAAGAAAGTGACGCTTTAGTGATGAGTGGTTGTGTTCCTGTGACCCAAGATGCATTCTCCCTCTCTGAAGCAATTTGTCCTGTAATCCAGCGCAAGACCCACTCTCAAGAACTCTGAACGCCAATCTCAGTTTCGTTGGTGACTTCATTATGTTTGCCCTCATAAAGGCCAATTGACACTAGTGCTGTGTATTTAGGGCCATGCAATATTCTGTTGATAGTAGCCTTTGAGATGTCTTTAGATTTGCCCCGAACCATAATTGAGTTGAGTGGACCCCATGTACTGTCAATTTCCTTCTACGCTCGTTTATTTGTCTCAGTTTTTTTAGCCAAGTTCATCAATGTGCCTGCACAAGACGAATAAAACTCTCTGGTCAGGTGGCTAGAATAAAACTGATGAAACTAAAAGATCTGATAAATATCGGGGAATGCTTTGATATATATCAGCTACCACTACTATGGTCTCAGGCATGATTGATCTCTTCTTGAAACTGCCAGACTTCTTCATAATTCCATTATTAAAGAAGTCCTCACACCTGCCCACCGTCCACATCGAATGGAAACATCAATCAGTTGTTGTCTCGCTGCAGGGTCATATTCATGGATGTGAACATATTGGACCATGGTGTCATCAACAGTGATCTCTTTATATTTTCCTACAATACCTACCTCTTCCTACGCTCCAATTTCGGCTTATATGTTTACTGCAGGTTGAGGTGTGGTTACATTCTCATGAGAGCCACTAGCATACTCTAAATTATCTCCCAAATCATCAGTAGATTGGCTACCTGATTCCTCACCGCTACCAGAACTACTACCTTCCTCTTCAGACTGGGGAGGAGTGTTCTGGAGAATTGCCCTCGGTGTATGGGATATAGTAGTTCGACGTGAGTTCTCCTTAATTATGGTATTAATCTGAACCTCGAAACTACTAGATTCTGATGCGTTATGACCTTTCGATTGAGAAGCAGTCGGTAAGGAATGTTTGGTTGCGTTCTTTCTTCGGGGAGCCATAGTACCTGAGAAATACAAAACCCATTAGTACACCAAAATAGTAAAATGACACACTATCGGGTGCTCAAACTTCCCCTGTGTAATTACAACGTGATGCCTTGCCTTAAGAATATCGTCACCCAATCTATCATTGGGAAGGGCCACGAAATCAAAATGTAGAAATAAAAGTAGAGAAAGTAAAAATACATTTTTTTATATGTAAGGGAGCCAAGATGGGTCGTGGTGGGTACCACGATCTGTGAAGACCCTCGTGAACACCAGTTGATGACTTGACTGTGTGAGATAGTGTATTGGAATGGATCACGAACGGCTTCACGGTCCGTGGAGTGAACCACGGTCTGTGAAGGCCATCGTGATCCTACCCAGTGTACTCCTCCTTTGCCAAGTGTGGTCCACGAGGGGTTTCACAATCTGTAGTTGATCCCACGGTCCGTGAAGCCCATCGTGGACTTACACTTGGCCCATTTTCAGTGGTCCTCTCTTTCCAATAACAATCGATGTCCAATTTCAACCCATCACAAGGTTACGAGATCTATTAGCACATGAGACCAACCATTATACCACATTTATCACTCGCCATGTAAATCAAACACAATCTAGATCACACTATGATCATAATCACATGCCTATGAGATTAATCATGCAACTTCAACAATTTTTCCCTAATTTATTGGCACGACATTCATTCATATACCATGTATACTGACAACTAGGACTCAAAAAGAGACTCGTATCATTATATACAGTAATTATGCAAGAATTCATCAAATCCATACATCAACACTTAGTTCCACACAACTTTCACGGACCCATATATGGAAAACACCAATTTCAACTGACCCACACCTATAAGGTATCGTCAATGATCATTCAATAAAAATAATGCTCAAATTCGACACAATCATAGTAGTTCTAACTTGTTTATTGATAGTTCATGCTTATAACAAGTTAATAGTAAACTTACTTTGAATAGGGTCACAATTTTTGCCCAGAAAGAAAGATACTGAACTTTGACTTCAAATTGTTGACATACAAGAACTAGGGTTTCGATTCTTTGATGGATTTAAACTTTATGAAAGGTGGAAACCCTTGTTATCTCTTTAGGAACTATTATAGATGAGAGTGAAGAGGAAAAAAAACCTGACCTTTGGTGCTTTATGAACTATATAAACGTTTCAAATTAATTTTCTATGCGCGTGGGTTGGGTCGAGCTATTGTACTACTGGGTTATATACGACGAACTGTGAAGTTTCCCATGAAGAGCACCATGGCCCGTAAAGACGTCCGTGGATATGACTTGGTTAGGGACAACTTACTTGAGGTTCATGAGAGGCTAGACGGTCCGTACAAAGTTTGACGGACCGTGAACCCTTCTGTTAAGACACTTATGGAAATTTCAAGTAGCCTCTTTTGGCTGCTTTTGAGGATGACGGGAAGTGAAGTTGCCTATGAAGAGCATCACGGCCCGTGGCATTGCTCGTGAAGAGTGGTTTGCACCCAGTTCTGCAATTTTCAGTTCAAATCCTTCCTGCACACCTCTACACACAGTGACTCTATAAACGCAAAGAAAAATGAGAGAAAGGAAACTACCTATAACAATTACAATCTTGGGTTGCCTCCCAAGCAGTGCATAATTTAACGTCGCGGTGCGACGCATGTTACTTGATTACTCAAACTTCATCAAGTTTACATTCCTCCACTATCTTCACTTCTTCTGGAACACCCAAGTATGCCTTAAAGTGGTTCATACTGGTTACCACCTGGCTGGGAGAACATTCCTTCAGCAGTATGCGTAGATAGTGGGAGTTGGTTGTTAGAGTTCAAGCATATATTTGTTGCTTCGCTTTCGTGCTAATAAATGGTATATAGTGTTAATCTTTATGAGGTTAATAGATTGAGGCTAAGCAACCATTTCTTGATTTGAAGTTTAGCATGGACCTTCTTTAATTGTTTTGGCTAATGTTTAAGAGTGTTATTGGCTAGAATAGCGCACTCTGGGTTCTGTTCGATAAATTGTAGTAGCAAAGGAAGTTAATCTTAGTTCCCTTCATGTTAAATCTCACTGAATTAGATTTTAAGTTGCATTATGATATTTATGCTCTAGATCTGCAGAATTCAATATTTTATGCTTTGTGTATGATGAATTCTTATCGTTGATGTCTAAGTTGTAGATCTCTCTGCCACTTTGTTGGATCAGGTCCCAAATCTTTCAGAGGAGAAGTAGTGAACAAGTGCACTCAACTGATGCCATTGTTATCTTCCTTTGTCTACATTTCGATTGTCTTTCATTCTTATCCTTAAAACTTAAAAGGGTTTATTTCTTGTTTGTGGAGCTTGTTAATGATCTTTGGTGATAAGTTAATTTCTTGTTAGTGGAGTTGTTAATACCGTTTAGTGCTAATGCATTTTTTTAATAGCCGTACCTTTCAAAGATCGTGCATCTTTTCCTTATTCCTTGCAGTGGTGGCTACAAGCATTGTTTTCTACTTTGGATACATATCTTCATTTTGCATTATGTTCTTGAAATGCTGGATGTAGAATTGGAGCTTTCACTAATATGTTTCTAGTAACTTCATGTGCATAAATTGCCTAAGGAACTGCATGTCTTAATGTTTGCATTTGGTCTGTGTATAAATTGCCTAAGGAACTTCTTGTCCTAACTTTCACTTATTGATTTTGGACATCATTGTGGATCAGAAGTTCTGTTTCTGTAATTTAATCATCTGTCCCTATTTCTTTCAGACCCTCCCTTGTGTACCTAATTTCCCTTCACAAGAGAGCTCGTGATCTCTGGAATCACTGCGTCCTTGGAAATTATGCAGAGGTGACTGACTACACTGTTGTGCATTGATTTTTTTTTTTTTGTTATAACCATTATTTCTTTGATAATCTCATAACAACTTCCTCTTGTTGTGGTTTAATGATGTCTTCTCAACTGATATATCTGACAAGTGGGAGAATGTTCTTAGTGGACTATCAGAAAAGCATGGATGCAAAGTATACCTATTTCTATTATTACATTCTCCATTGCTTTATCTTGGACTTTGGCTGGTGTATCTTCTAGCTTTGGTTTAGAATTGTTGGAACAATTAGCGTCAATATTGTGAGTATCTATCATTCTACAAGATTGTTAGTACGTCTAATATTTTTCATTCATTTACTGTAGCGGACTATGTTGCTGCTCAGCGGCTTAGGTGAGACATGTTGTTTCTTAAGCTACCTACACTAAAACAATCTAACCTAGTCATGAATTTCTTTCAGACTCCATTTGAGAACTGGTCTGATGTTATTGTTGTTATCTGAGAACTGAATTATTGATTTAGAAATATGGTAGCATTTGAAATGAATGAAAATATCAGATAGTTGTATCTTACCTTAGGTTTACTTTTACATTTAATCTGCATCTACTGGTTTAGGAGTTTTAGTAGGTCTACGAAAAGTTTCTGCTTGGTCTGTTATCCTCTGGTTCCGTCTTTTTGTTCACTCTCCATTATAGTATATATTGCAGGTTGTGCATAACATTGCTCTTAAATAGTCACTACAACATTTTAGGCTTTTAGCCACCACAGTAAAGCGTAGCCTAAACTAGCAAAAAGTGTGGCCTTTGAAAAAAGGCTACACTTTTGGACTTTAAGCAACGCTTTTCAAGGGGTGGTCAAAAGAAGCATAACCTTTGACATTAGGCAACGCTTTTTAAATGTTGCCATAATAGCTACACTTAAAAAGTGTGGCCAAAGAGGTATAAGGGCACGCTTTTTAGTAATTCATTAGCAACACCTTTTGTTTGATTATACTACATTTAAAAGTGTGGCCTTTGCTTTGTTATTGGGCACTCTTAAAAAAAGTTGCCTTTTATATCTCATCTAGAACAACACTTTTAAAGTGTAACTTTTCTTATGTACAGTATGCCAATCATTGGACGTCCCTATAGCAACACTTGTGAAGTGTGGCAATAGTGGGCAGAATTTTTGTAGCCACAATTTTTTATTTTTAAGAATAATAATTTTTATTTGCATAAATTCAATAGTCACATATAAGAATTAAATATATAAGCGATCTAAAGCACAAAATTATCTAATAAATAAATCGAAGCTATATATTTCAAATAAGCTTCAAGACACATGTCTTGTACAACCAATACTTAGACAAACATGTCTTGTACAATCAAAATTCGACAAACATGTCTCTACTACCAATAAATTCTACAAAACCAAATGAATTCAAACATAACAAAAACTCTTCATCGTTTACTACAATAGATCGAGTTTACTTCATACCACTATTCAAATTCAATCACTGGTATTTTCCTGCACATTCAAAATAAAATTTTAAGTTACTGAAATAAATCATGTGTATTTAATATGCTCAAATTCACAGTAAGCCAAACCAATTCATGACAATAAAGTCACAGTAGAGCAACCATAAACTGAAGCTCTCCTTTATACAAATCTAAAATTGAGTCACAACAGTAAAGCTCTTCAAAACTAACAAATCTAAAATTGAGTCATAACAATAAAGTCACAGCAGAACTCTCCAAAAATACAAAAGAGCAAAATGTTAAAGCATGTTAAAGCAGAGAAACCTCCTTTCCAAAACTAACAAACTAACAAAATTTACTAGCATGAACCTCCTTTCATAGAGGAGGAATCAGATTCTAATCAGCAAAATGTTAAAATAGCTACGAATTAGGCAAACAAAATCTATTGAAAAACTACAACAACAATTAGTGTACATGCAGAAAAATGTTTTCCAAGCAATCAAATAAACCAACTAGAAAACATGAGAAGAATCAGAAAAAAAAGGGATACAAGTGAGAAAATAAATCATGTTCAGTGTACCACAAATCCATCTTCTGGATGTTGTTCTTGTAAGCATAACTTGAGTTACAATAATGAGCAACAAACTACAGGAAAAAACAAAAAAAAAACAGTTTTATTTAAAGAAGATGGGAGTGAGAACAAAAGAGGTCAAATACTCTTCCATGGACGTCTGAACCCAACTTTCGTGTTGTATATAGCCCTCTAGATCTCATTACATTAAACCTCTTCATGTGGAAGCATACATATGCGTGAGACTCGTATTCAGATGGGTATTCTTAAAATATTACAATATTGTTTAGAACAATTTGCGCCCCATTGACTATTTTACTGAGTACCTGCTACGCCACCTGCAGAAATACATGATTTGAACCAAAGTTACTGGTGTCTGCTAAACTCGTAGCCAACATACTAGGTTCTCCTTTTTCTCGAGTTCAACAATAGTAATCTCAATAGAGGATTTGAACCTTGTCGTTTGTGCTCTCTTATGAGCAAGTAGTTTATGCTTAATCAACTATGATAACAAAAAGGCATGATACACCTCAGCTTACATTATAGTTATAGCTGGAATGAAACAACAAGTTTAGTGTCTAGATGACATTATCTCAGCATTTATGAGAATATTACAGCACTTACCCAATTAGTTCCTTCAAGCTGGCAATAGAAAGAGGTTGATGTGTATCCGGCAACGCCGGAAGTGAGTGCATATATAACCATCATGGTAGTGAATAGAGCTCTCTATTGTAAGGATAAAACACCCCAACAAGCACCATCATGAATATAAAAATTGTCCTGTACAAGATACACAATGTACAATAATGCAAATGTTTCTTGTATTAGACTTAATTTATTAGAACAACAGATTTCGGAGGACACTAACAATGTAAAGAGCTAAGCACCACAACCAAGTGCTATAACAAACAATGACTTGTGTTTCGGGAACCTAAAGACATCACCATGTATGTACTTCCATCCCGTCTCCTCTTGATCGTTAACTGCTTCTTCATCATATGCATACCTTTTGCATACATTGTCAATTAAAAGAGTTATTTCTCAAGAAAATCAGATATAGTCAGACCTCTCTATAGCGAACATGTTTTCTTTGAAACGATGTATTACTATATGTTATATGTAACAACATTTTGTTGTAGCAGCCAAAAAGTATCAGGATAAATATAGGAGTTTATGACTGTAGTTAGTTTTCTTTTTGAAAATGAAGGATAAGCCACTTACTTGATCAAATCATTCTTAAGGACTCGCTTAAGAACCGTGGCAAGGAAACTGGTTAAAAGGAGGACAGTGACACAAGAATTGATAATCGAGAACCAATTAATCTCCAAGATATGTGGTAGAGAAGTCTACATGAACTTATCCATCCGATTCTCAAACAGAATATCTATTCCCTTCCATTTTGCGGTGTATGTGAACTCAACATCGACTTCCCTATCCTCTGTTATGTCCAAAACAAGATGTGGATCCATTCGTGCAGTGATCTCAATAACACAGTCCATGTTATAGTGGATATCAAAATGAATGTGTTTGTATAGAAAGTACTTGTAATATTTTGTATCCTCTGTCTCTTCCCTATTCTCAACTCTACCGATAAGTCCCCATACGGGCAATTCATCGTAGTACATCTTAAAGTAATAGTCCTTAACTACTGCTCTTCGAAACTGAGCAACTTCATCCTTTGTTAACTTCTTTCGACAAAGAATTTTCCAAGTATTTATCTACCAAGAAATAGAGTGCATAAGGACCACTCACGAGTCGATGCCCGTTTAAAATCTCACCTAGAAATATAGTGTATAAGGACCACTCAAGTGTTCCAACATACACCTATCAAATTTTTTGATACGAATCGCGACTATAGTGTAACCTCATAGGCGGATACATGATTTGAAATTTATAAGTTCTTACAACAAACATTAAAAGTTCATACAAAATAAGAACTGAGTTCATAGTCATACATTTATTTAATAAGTTTCATATACGAGGTTAAACAAAAGCTATTGAATTCACGTGCTCCACATAAATACAATGAGTGAAAAGTTGTAGGATGAACCTGGTATGCAAAATGGCAGATCATAATACTTTTCAGTTTGAACCAACTATGCCAATCATGAACACATCAGATTTACTTTGGACAAGCATAGGAAATTCAACTATGCATAACATCATTTTCAACATGTTGGTACACAACAACAAAACTGTGAAATCAGCAGATTGGCTTATTTGCAACTCAACATATGACCTTGAACTAGGAGACTTCAAATTAGCACCAGGGAAAATCATAAATTATAAAGTTGTAAAGATATGGTGTTTGCAGCAATGCAAGGAAGAAATAGTTAAGGATTCCAGGGAACATTTTTATTAGGAAAAAAAAAAGGGTCAAAATGGCCTTAACAATCATAAATGGTTAAAAAGTACCTTCCTTCTATCTATTAGATTAAAACCTCCCTCAATACAACAGTCTCCAAAACAAGAAATACCTAATCCATACATATAAAAGAATTCTGAACATCTGAATTTTATGGTGATTAATAATCAAATAAACCAAGCTTAAGGCGAGCACAAAACTACGAACTCAAGACGACTAAGAATGAGGAGCTGAATAGAACTCAAGAAGACTAACAAGCCTAGGTTTACATTTTGTTGAACATAGGCTGCCCATATTTAATAGATTGGATGTATGCTTTTTATTACCTTTTTAAACAGAACTCAAGAAGACTAACACACCTAGGTTCCAATCAGCTTTTAATTCTCTTCAAGACTGTATGTTTTTGTTCATCTTTGATGGTATATGAGCAGATTCCTAAGTTTGGACAGCGAACATATTCACTCTCTTGCTCTTTCTTTTCTTGCACATGTTCACATATCTGATGTACGATTTGACTGATAGCAAACAGAACAAACAGTGCTTATATGAACTTGACCAATATGCAACAGTGGATTTTATAAACAACTACAACTATATGAACTTGACCAGTATGACGTTCAACCTATCTCGAGAAAGAAGGCAATCAAAACTGAAAAGCCTCAGAAAATCATGCAGCAACACGTAAACTAACATATCCAGATGATCACGACCAAGATGGAATTCACATGGATGAGAAAACAAAAATTCAATAACAATGTGTTTATGAAGCTGATCATGAGTGTCTGTTCAGGCAACTGAGGTGGAGGTTACTGTTCATGCAACACATGGCAAGTACATCCATTGTACATTGGTTGACGGAAGAACAAACTTTAAGTGTGATATAACTGTAGTATATGGAAGTAATAACCTGTAAGAGAGAAGGAACCTATGGGATGGTTTGATGAGGTTGGGTGTTAACCTAACTACCCCTTGGTGTATTTGTGTAAACTTCAACTCTCTGTTATAGAAAATGAGGCCAACCAGTAAACGAAAGTGAGAGTAGAGATTTCCAGCAAGTAATTGATACTCTAATCCTAACTAATATGAAAGCGACACGAAGAGTATTTACTTGGACTAATAGGCATATTTGGATTAAAATAGACAGGGCATTATGTAATGAGGAATGTATTTCACAATATGGTCACATTACAACTCAATTCGAGGAAAAACACTTCTCAGATAACTCCCCAATCCATATGGAAATAACCACAACTATAGCCTTGAGAAGAAAGTCTTTCAGGTTCATCAACATTTTAACTGAGGATGAGAAATTCATGGAGATTGTAGAACATAGCTGGCAGCAACCAGTTCAGGGGACAAACATGTTTAGACTTTGGACTAGATTAAAATTATGCAAAGAACCACTAAAGCTACTACAACATCAAGGAATATGTAGCTTGGACAATAGAATTGCAGCAACAAGGGAAAGGCTACATGAGATTCAAGCTCATCTTAATTATGCCTCAAACCAAGAATTTACCGAAAGGGAGAGAATAGCAGTAGTAGAAATGACAAAGTGGATGAATATTCAGTTAGAAATCCGCATGTTTCTTTCTACTTTGGTAAATATAATGAAGTTTTACTAATATAAAGCATGGAGTTGCACTATCTTGTTCATAATTTAACATAGTAGAAATAGAAACGAGTGTAACCAAAGAAATACACATAAAGAACAATCCTCTCCCTCACACACACTATTACAAAAGGGTGAGAAAGTAGATATATTTCAATAAATGTTGAAACTTGAAGAAATGTTCAAAGCCTACCTACCATAGAGTCGATGAAGCTGGATGAGATGTTGAGGACAGTTCTGGCTGAAGCAAAATTCACAAAGTGTTGAAGTGCTGAAACAACATAGAACTTCATTTAAGCAAATAACTAATGGCGATAAATATATCCTTAGCGATTAAAGAAATTAAATGAACTAATTGAGATTGAGAAATTCTATCAAGAAGTAGGTTCACGTTGTAAACAACGTTTTAAAGAAGTTCAAACACTCTGATCCAATTGAGCTCATTTCGTTTCAACTACGCCACAATCCCAACCTAGAAATTAAAGTTTTACATTTTCGTTGATACCCAATAACATAATCTATAATTAGAGAAAAATAGTAGTACAAAGACAACACCTTTAACACTTCAACATTGAAAACATTACCTAAAATGGGTCATTCACCTTAGGGATATTGAACCTCGGAAAAGCGAAACTTTCATAGAAATTGAGACACCTAAGTAGAAGATAGAGGTGTTGATGAGAATTCAAGATTCAATGTTGTGGATTCTCACTTCTTAACAATAGCATTAACCCTACAACTGATCCAGAAATGGAAATAATCAAATGAAATCAGGACACGTGTGTACCAATTATTGTTGAGTTGTTGGAAGTTAACTTGCACTCGGCTATGATATTAACTATTAAATTTTCTACTTCACCGAACATTAGTTCTTTGTTGTTTTTGTTGTCCTTTTCAACTCTACTGTTTCTTCTGTAATCTTTGAGTGTAATGGGTTTAAGGGAAACTAACAAATATAAAAGAGAAAAATGGGGCAAAGAATTAACTGATGTGGGTAGTACAAAAACGAGCTAGACTCCAAAAATTAACAAAAAAAACATCTCAACAACACAAGAATATCAGCCAGATTCCATAAATTTGGAATTTTAAGGAATAAAATTTTACTCTTCTTTTTCTTCTGTAATCTTTGAGTGCAGTGGGTTTAAGGGAAACTAACAAATCTAAAAGAGAAAAATGGGGCAAAGAATTAAATGATGTGGGTAGTACAAAAACGAGCTAAACTCCGAAAAATCAACAAAAAGTCATCTCAACAAATCAAGAATATTAGAAAAATAAACCCAGATGCCATAAATTTAGACTTTTAAAGATTAAATTTTTACCTGATAAACTCTATTCCAACAAAATCCTTTCAATGTTATGAAGCTTTAAGACACCATCTTCTGAAGTGAAGCAATTTGTTCTATCCTGTTCACCAACTAGATTAGAACAGTGAAAAATAAATCAGATTTGGAGAAAATTTTGTTCATCAAGCTGACAAGAACAGCTAAACGAGCGATTCACGATGAGCAATTTTTCAGATTGGAGCAAAATCGTAGTCCGATTATAATGAACGAAATTTTCAAACGATTCTTCACTTTGCTTTGTGAAAAATCTTTACTTTATGTGTTGATGAAGAAATACCTGTTAATTTGTGAGCCCTTGAAAAGTTTTAGATTTGGAGCAAAGACCTAAAAGTTGGGGAAAATTTTAAATTTGGAGCAAATTTTGTTCTTCAAGAAATTATAAATTTTTTCTGATATGGGGAAAAGACCTAGAGTTGAAAGGTTATATGTTTTATGACATTTTTTTTGCCAAATAAAAATTGGAGCGGGACTTGAAAATGTTGGAGGGAATATTATATTTTAGTGAAAACATTAAGGCTACACTTGTAATGTGTTGTTTTTTCAATTATAAAAATAACAAGTTTGTAACGACCCGAGAGCACCCTCTAGTCGTTACCAGCGTATTCGACCTCGAAAAGGTCTTATACAAGCCCTTAGCATTAATAATAGCATGTATCAAAGAATAAAAACATGGAAAATTTTAAACTTTTACTTTGGAAGTTCAACTTCACTTCATATATGAAAAATAGAATCTAACTTCGTCACAATGTACCATCTTGACATAGAAGTATCAAAAATGGGACTTAGCCCTTACATCAATAAGAAGTCTAGAAATAGGAAAGTACAACAATGTCTTTCAACATAAGCAAAGAACTAAACATAGAAGCTAGACCATAGGGTCTTGTCCTCGGACTTGTGGACTCACCAACTTGGGGAAGCAACTCCAAGTGTCTTGAGAAGTAAGCTTGAATCCTCAATGGCCCAAACCTAAATGTTTGGGGAAAAATGAGACAATATGGGTTAGTAAAACACACGTACTAAGTATGGCTACTATGCATAAAAACCATTGAAACATGCATAAAAGGTCATTTTAGTCAAAACATGCTTTTTACCAAGTAAATCCAATATGCACACAAAGTAAGCATCATAGTACAATCCAACATAATATCATCCCAACACGTAGACAACCCAAGTAATACTAGTGCAATGCAAGGAATAGAATCCCATAACCCTATTCAAAGCCAAGTATCACATTAAGCAACCTACTTCATGCATACATACATAAGATCATACTTCATCATAACTTACCATATTCATAACGATCATACATAACATAGCTTCAACATACATAAGTCATAATCATCATAATAATGAGAGAATAGTACTACAACCATCTCTTAGGATCCCACAAGTGCAATGTGCAAGAGAAGTCCCATACCCTCCCTAACACAATATAGAAACCCTTAAGAAAGCCCTAGTAAGAGTTTACACCTTTCATACCTTCATTTAGTTTTACATTAGGGAGATATCTCCATGATCGACATAGACCATGAGAGCTACATGAAATCTGGTGTTCTACTCCCACACCGAAAAGAGAGGGTTAACACTTGCCTAAGGTGTAACCATTCGTACATAACTATCTAGGTGGATCACTAAGCTAAAGTCCTATGTGGGCACATAGTTAAGGGTCAAGGAGATTTCTCCTAGAAATCCTAACTTACTAAACGTGGGGGATTTCCATCTCATGAGACAACACATACTGTGGGTAATCCGGACATGCTAAACGTGAGGAAACCCATGTAGGGAGTCGGACTTACTAAACGTGAGACCCCCATCTCATTTACATGCCCTTTTGTGTTAAGCATCTAATTCCCTTTTGTAATCATCTTTAGTCATCACGTAAGTTCACATTAGCATTTACTAGACTCTTATGTAAACATCTTACCATAATAGTTCATATGTGTTCATAAGTGAGTAACAATCCTTTCACTTTAGAAAAACTTAGTAAGTGTGTAACCCTTTCACTTTACATTACACTATAATCATGAGAACTACCTTTCAATCATATAGCAATCATACCATAACATACATACATATTTCATACCTAATTCAAGTGTAGAGGGTTAAGGATGAGGAAACTAGGTCATCAACACCACAACAACACATTAGGTATAACATTATTACAATCTAAGTAATTTACCTTTCATACTTGAATTCAAAGAAGAACCAACCTTCATATCTTCTTGCCCTTCATAGGACATTCATACTTCAATCACCAATCAGTTCATAACCCATACATAATACAAGGTAATTCATGAAGTAATACATAATCAACATCAATATAAGCAATTGACATTTTCCCTTCATAGCCTTCAACGCTTCATTCAAAGACTCAACCCTAATTTCATAGAAATTATACATAACCTAGGGTAGAATCATCATACAAACATGAATTACATAACATCACATTCGATTCATAGCCTTCACTCAATATCCAACACAAACTAGGGTTAGAATTAGGAAAAGAAAGGGAAACATGGGCCTCATGGGGAATTCTTCAAGAAACCACAAATACAACATAAATTCATTCATAATTGTTCATATAACATCAATCAAATTCAGTTTATAACGTCAATTTCACTTTAGAAAGAAGACCCACATTTTTGGATTAAAAACCTAGAAATTGGAGATTTTGAAATTCATCTAGAAGGGACCTCTTGGGGAAAGGAATCCCAAGAGTGATAAGCAACCATAACTTAGTTGATTTATTGAGAATCAAGGGAGAAACTCTAAGCAATTTGGGAAAGAACCTTGAAAACCCTTGCTCCAATGCATTTCTAAGGTTTTTAGAGAGAGAGTTTAGAGAGAAGTGGGAGAGTTTTGATTTTAACTGGGTGTTGTGTATAATGACCAAAACTTGTGAATTTAGACTTAAAAACCAATATATAATTAACCTCTATAAATACCCAAAACACCCCTACTTAAATAGGACTTAAAAGGAAAGTCCCAAAACTCCTCATTTAAATGGTCCTCGTCAGGGACCACGGCCAACATTCACGGACCGTGAAAGTGCACCACGGGCCATGGTATTGCCCGTGTGTTGGAGGCAGTGGGTCCCCTTTCGTGCACAAGCCAACACTTGGCCAAGGCACAACAACCAGTCACATCAACATCATAATATCATCATATCATATCAGAATTTAATCCACAACATCACTATGCTCAAAAGTCTTTACTTCACATAAGTATAGGAGGAACTACCTTCTCCATATTCAATGAGCATCAACATATATTTTCAGCAATTAATAAGAAATATTGTTAACAAGACAACATCAAGCATGCTCATTACAACTCTCATAAAGACAATATCACACAACATCTATGGGTGAAATTTCAATCATGAGAAACAAAATTCATGAAAATTCAACATACAACTTAAGCATGAATTTTCAAAAAAATATGCACATATAAGGAAATCATGTCATAATCATCAACACACATGATTTTTCAATTTATACCAAATTAAGAGAGACTACTAACCTCACCTATGGCTAGGAGTAGGAGGAAAAAGATGAGGGTAGCGGGACTTCATGTCGGCCTCGGCCTCCCATGTTGCACCCTCAACTAGGTGGTTTCTCCATAGGACTTTACGGAGGCAACTTCTTTATTCCTCAACTTCTTAGCTTGACGATCTAAGATTTCGACCGGAACCTCTTCATAAGAAAGGTTCTCATCCACACCTAAACCTTCTAGAGGGAGGATGGACACCAGATCACCTATACAGTTCTTTAACATAGAAATATGGAATACCGGGTGAACCGAGGCCAATTCAATGGGCAATTTCAACTCATAAGCGACCTTTC